>NW_026000241.1:24678741-24691640 GCF_001458135.2 Marmota marmota marmota
TGCGATGGAAATCCTTCCTCCAGGTTCCGGAGCACCCCACTATTGCTGGAAATTCCTAACAAGATATCCTTTAGCCGTCCTGACTTGTCATACTCCCACACAGTGAAGCAGCACACGGGGGTAATGCACTCCCCTCGCCGCCATCTTCCCGTCCATCGTTTCATACTCTTAATAGAAAATGACTGAGACTCTGATTCCCTCTGGGTTCTCCCAACTTCCCTCATCCTCATTAATTATCAACTCTTATCCCTCCATTGTGATTGTTTTTTGAGCCCTTTCTCAGCACATTTTATCTGCCTCTAGCAAGCATAAACAACCACAGAAATGCACACATTTACACACACATACATGCACTCTCCCTGAATTGCTAAATGTTCTGCATTGAATCATCCTGACTTCTGCATAATTTGCTTTTCAGTCTAAATAAATAGTAGTTATTGACATATTGATATAATTTAAGTCACCCAGGTTAGATTTTTTTATTCACATGAATTCAGATGGCATCTTACTTTTTTGATTACCCAAATAGGCAATGTTGTGTTCTCAGAAAGATGGTCCATGTTTCTTTAAAATTTATGTTTTTTATTTCCTTCTGAGTTAGCAATGATAAGTTAGTTTTCTCTCTTTTTTTCCCCCTCTCTCTTTTTTAAAGGGCAGTTTAGGGAGATGAAAATGTGATAGCTGATACCTGAGAGCTAAATGTACTTTTTAATAGATTCAGAATTAATACATTCCAGTGGGATGCAGAAATCCCTTTTCTATCTTTTTCCTAGAGAAGCAAATATTATTGGGTAAATTACTTCAATAAAGACACCTGTCTCCAAACATTTAGCCCTCACCATGTCCCAAACTCCTCAAGATTCTTTTATTAGTATTTCCAACACTTGTTAAGGGAACACTTTCTTTTATGATGTCTCCAAACACCACTTTCAAGATGCTACATCATTATATTGTCAATCAGATACTTTTAAATGATAGTTTTCCTATTTCTTTCAAAGTTTTAATTTCTTCTTCAATTTCACATACCTTTCAAATAATAAATCTGCCTCTGCTCTGGTATTTCTTTCAGAGTATAGGCCAGGTCTTATGAACTCCTCTCTGTCAAATATTATGATTTTATCTTTTGTGGAAAGAATGGCATTTGGAAGGTTACGTGTAAGGTGAGTCACTAGTAGTGCTGACGGACGGATACACCAGGAATTAAGAACAGATCTGAAGCAGCAGTTAATGTGGAAACATTGAGTCTTGGCATTAGAAGGGTTCAGTGGGATGCAGGGGTGACAGCCCTGAGTTCTTCAGATTAGGAAAAAGCTCCCTTGTGGCCCACACATATTTAAAAGTCAAAGCATTGCTTGGAGTGACCCATTTGAAGTGCAAGTGGCAGCTGAGATAGAGGTTAGGAAAACAAGTGGAAATGTTTGCCTCGGAGGTAATGTCAGGGAAAGACAGCTACAGGTCCACCAGGATTCATGAAGGCACCTCCTGGGAGCTGATTATCTCTCTGGAGCAGCAGCTCAGCCTGTGCCCTGTAGAGATGCCCCTACCCACATTGTGCATCTCAGAAACAGTCCCTGAAATTCAGGAAACCAAGAACGTTGCTGGTATGGAAGAGGTGGTTCTCTGCTCCAACTTATATCAGAGCCAAATCCTTCACTGAGACCAAGCTTTCACCCCAACTAAGAATCAGTGACTTGTGACAAATTGCGCAGAGTCGGAGGCTTCCCTGTGTGTGCCTGAGGGGCATGAGGAATGGAGATGGTCTGAGAATTATCAGCACATGATTTTAATGGAAACCACGGGTGTGAATGAGACTCTCCAAAGTGAGAGGGAAAAGTGAGAAGAAAGAAAATCACCGTTTCACGTGTGGATGAAGGAAAGAAGCCACTGAAGCATCCTTCTGTGGGATCTGAGAGGGAGGAAGGGGGAGTATTGTTTTTCCTCTTTCTTCCACATCTCCAACTTCCTCCTCTGTGGGCATCTTTTCTTGGGCATTCAGACATCTTGTAGAATCATTGTCTTGAAAGCCAACTCAAGTCCCCATTTTCCTTCTTTCAGCTACTTCTCTATCTCTGCCCTTTTTCATAGCCACGTTCTCAAATGAGTTTCTAAACTGTCAAAGACCAAATCCAGACTTAGGTAAGGGGAGACTTTATTTGAAAGGATTATTAGAAGAAATGGAGGAGGACTGTTGCAATAGAGAGAAGGTGGTGGTGGCTCTGATCTGAGAGTAGACTGAGTGTCTTGTATTGTCAGGCCACCCTGTTCTCAGTAGGGGCTAAAATGGGTTATGCGATAGCTCAGACTGAAGATGGGCCAAAGTTTAGGAACTTGGGGAAAGGAGAGAAATTGAACTAAAGTTTGGTTAACAAGCAATTTGCTGTAACTTCTGGAGGTGGTGGTGGTGGGGAGTTTGTTAGTCAGTTTTCTGTTACTGTAATAAAGACCTGAGATCATCAATTTATAAAGAGGAAAGTTTTATCTTGACTTTCAAAGATTTCAATCCAGAATCAATCAGTTCACCTCATTGTTTCGAACTTATCACATGCTTGTGGAAGAGTGAGGGAGCAAAGCTGCTCACCTCATGGCTGGGATACAAAAAAAGAAAAGTGAAGAGACCTCAGTCCCACAATCCTCTTTAAGGACATTCCCCCAATGACCTAAAATCTCCCACTAGGCCCCACCTCTTAAAATTTCCACCACCTCCCAATAGCATCAAGCTGGAGCCTAGCCTTTGGGAACATTTAAGAGCCAAACTATAGCAGAAGACAAAACGGTTTAGCTATCCTTTATGAGGCAAAGGGTAGGAGTTTGGAAGGTCTTTGGCTTTATCACAGGTTAACAAAGTACATACGTGCGTCTTACCTAAGTCATTTTGGGAAGGGAATTTCTTTGTAGTAAACCATTTCCTAAAACATAAAAGACTGGGTAGATGGATGAGGGAGAAAGATTCCTTAACTACTGCTGGGTTTCAGGACCACAGGGCTCAGAAAAAATTCAACATTGTCATATATAGTTAGAGCCTCCTCAACTCCCATAACCCATCATTACATTGAAAATGCTCTTGCTAAGACCAGCAGTGAACTGCTTTTTGTAAATCCTAAGGGCATTTGGCTTCCTGGAAGCTGCTGCCCATTATGGTGTTCTCTTTGAAAGACTCCCTTTCTCCCTCTTAGGATAGTCTTCCTCCCACTTCCTTTTCCAGGGTCTATCCCTCTCTCCTCCATCTGACTCTGAAAATATTGGAAGTCCTCCAGGATCAGTCCTGTGAGGCTGATCTGTGCCTTCTCTCCAGGCCATCTCAGTGACCCTCGGGACCGCAAGTGCCTCTTTCTCCTGAGGACCCCCAGCTGTTTCATGTTGAGCCCAGATCTCTTCTTATGAGCTCTAGATCTAGAGCTCAGTCACTGTCTCAGTGTCTCCACATGGAGAAACCTTAAAATCACCCCATGGAAAGGCAGACACTCCATCTCCCTCATTGATTCCTCTCTCATCTTTAGTTCCCATTTCCATGAAGAGCATCTCCAGCTACCTGCTTGCCCATGTTGCATCCTTGCCTGGAGAACACTCTTCCTGGCCAGTGGCTGTGCTTCTTTCTTACCTCGGCTTCAAATGTCACTTTCCCAGGGAAGACTTCCCTGCTCCAATGGCTGACTCCCCACTGTGCTGCCTCCCATGTGCTCTCTTCAAGAACCCTGTAGATATGTCTGCATGTATGTGTGTGTATGCATGCATGTGTGAGTGTGTGTGTACGTTGTGTGTTTGTGTGTGTTTTAGTTGTCATCTCTTGCTGATTTAGACATAAGCTGTACAAATGCTGCATTTCTGCACCCGTCACAGTACCTGGCACAGAGAAGGTGCTGGCTACGTTATTTGCAGGGGGAGGAAAAAGAGAGATAGGAACCATTTCTGAGAGTTCAGTATAGAAGAAGAAGCACTTAAAAAAATCCATTAAATGAAGCATTAACAATAAGCCTTTAAGCTTACCACAGTATCAGATTTACAGAATTATTGTAGAGACAGTACAGAGTGTTCTGTATACTTCACACAATTTCCCCTCTTATCAACATTTTGCAATAGTATGTTTGGTACATTTGCCTTAATTAATGGACCGGAATTGATATACTCTTATTAGCTGCAGTATATACTTTGCCCCAAACATGCATGAGTTCCAGGAGCTCATCAAGGGTACCACATTACATTTAGAAGCCATGTCTCCTTGAGCTCTTATTGGTTGTGACAGTTTTTCAAATTGTCTTTGGTATTAATGATTTGTAATTAATTGTCTTGTTATTAATGTTTTTGTTATTAATTATCCTAGTTATTAATTGTCTTTGAAAGTTTTGAGGACCATTGGTTAGGTATTGAAGAGAATTTCTCTTAATTGGGATCTGTCTCATATTTTTCTCATTCGCATGCCAGAAAAAATGTGTTTTTTGGAGGAAAGTTATAGATGCAAAATGTTATTCCCATCCTATCTTATCAGAGTTACATATTATCAAAATGATTGATCACCCGTTATGTTAATCTTGATTCCCTGAGTTGAGATAGTGCTTGTCAATGTTCTCCTCCCTTTCCATAACTTAATCTTTGGTAGAAAATTACTCTGTGTGTTCAAACTTAAGAAATGGGAGGTTATTCTCCATTTCCTATATTGAGTTTTAGTTGACTGAAGTGAGCAGGATAAAGTTTTAGCCAAGATGACAGTATTACAGCTGTGGGAAAGAAGAATATACTCGTCCACACATGAGGCCTTTTAACCTATGTCATCTCATGTACTTTGTTCCATTTAAAAGAAAGAAATTTTGCCTCAGTTATGTGTAAATTAATATATTAATGAATTATTTAAGAAGTATCAAAGAGTGCATGTTTTAGAATGCTTTGAAATACACCTCGTTTCAATAGTTTTCTTGTTTACTCTCATTTAGTGAATAAATAAGAATCATTGGCAATTAGCAGCTTAACTACTTATGTATTAGTGAGGGAGAACTAATGAAATTTTAAAATCAAAACAGTTTATCGTTTTCCCTTTAATTAGATTAGGCATCCTTCCTCTCTCGTTTTTCTCCCACCTTTTTTTTTTAATTTTTATTTTTTGTAGTTGTAGATGGACACAGTGCTTTTATTTTATTTGTTTATTTTTATGTGGTGCTGAGAATCAAACCCACTGCCTCACGCATGCTAGGCAGGTGCTCTGCTGCTGAGCTATAGCCCCAGCTGTCCCACTGTGTTTTTATTATCAATTTGTGAATTATTAATTAATTAATAACTAATTATTTATTTTAAAATTTGTTCTAATTACTTATACATAGCAGTAGAATGCATTTTGACACACTGTGCACAATAGAGCACAGCTTCTCATTCCTCTGGCTGTACCTGGTGCAGAGTCACACTGGTCCTGTAATCATACATGTACATAGGGCAGTAAGGTCTTTCTCATTTCACCATCCCACCCACCCCCACATTCCCTCCCCTCACTCCACTCTGCAGAATCCAAAGTTCTTCATTCTTTCCTTTCCTACCCCTATTACAGATCAGCATCTGCTTATCAGAGAAAACATCTGGCCTTTTGTTTTGGGGGTTTGGCTTCTTTCACTTAGCACATATTCTCCAGCTCCATCCATTTACCTGCAAATGCCATCATTTCATTCTTCGTTAAGGCTGAGTAATATTCCATTGTGTTAATGTACTACATTTTCTTTATCCATTTTCATCTGTTGAAGGGCTCGTTGGTTGATGCCATAGTTTAGTTATCGTGAAGCAGTATGGAGATTCCTCAGAAAACTTGTAGTGGAACCACTATTTGACCCAGCTATCCCACTCCTTGGTTTATACCCAAAGGACTTAAAATCAGCACACCAAAGTGAATCTCTTTTGAAAACAGAAATAATGTTTATATAAAGTTGAGTCCATATATCTCTCACAGGCAGTGTATTATGGGTTAAGTTTACTTATGGTAGACATACATGGTTTCTTGCCATCCACTCAGTTCCTGTTATCCTTGGATTTGCTTAATTTTTTTTATTGGAGTATAACATATAATGACTATAATTTTTATACACTTAATTGTAAGTGCTTTAATCGTTTCCAGAGAGCCCCTATTTTTGTTAAATATCACATAAGATATGCTCTATTACCAAAAATATTTCAAATGATCTAATCACAGGGATAACTTTAAACAAAAAACAAAAAAAATTTGGTTTTCTTTAGAAGAAAATCCTATTTTAAATTCTATATGGCTTGTGGGTATTAGTGTATACATTTTTGTGTATGTACTATTTAACTTCTTACTCTTAAAACTATTGCTAGCTGGGAGTGGCAGTGCATGTCTGTAAACTCAGAGACTTGGGAGGCTAACGCAGGAGGATCTCAAGTTCAAGGGCAGCCTGGGCAACTTAGTAAGTCCTTGTGTCAAAATAAAAAAAATAAAAAACAGCTAGGGTTATAGCTCAGTGGTAGAGTGCCCCTGAGTTCAATCCCCAATACTATAAAAACAAAGAAAGAAACAACACTCTTCTAGTTATAACTCTTTATTTCCCTAAATATGGTTAGGTTCGCCTTAAGCGGGGAACTTGGAAATTATCACACATGGCAGTGAATTGCTATACAACGATTTTCTAAACAGTAACCATTCTCACACACAAACCAGATGATATGTTTGCAAATATTGGTCAAATATGACCTAATTATATTTCCAAAGGCCAGTTTCTTTCTGAGGATGAAAAACGCATGAGTAGATTTTCTCACAGAATGTGCATGTGCACGCTAGGGCTACTGTCACAAAATAGCACCAATTTGTTGGTATGAGAAACAGATCTGTCTGAAGCCTGTGTCCTTGGCCTGCAGACAGCTTCCTTTTGCTGTCTCTCACTGAGATTGTCTCTCTGTGCCTGTATACTCCTTATGTTCCTTCCTCTTTTTTTAAGTACTTAAGTCACATTGAATTCAATCTGACCCCCGAAACATCCTTTTTAACTTAATAATTTCTTTAAAGATATTATCTCTAAATAATGGATACATTTTGAGGAATTGGTTGGAGTTTCAACCTATGAGTTTTGGAGATGGGGTAGAATTTAAGTCATCACAGAAACTTTTGTTATGACTGGTAGAAATTAGACTGTGTCATTACGTTTAGAAGTAATTACGAAGCTCTTTGACCTTAGAGAATTTTAAAGTTTTATCCCAGAAACAGTGTGATGGTTGGCAACTGTATCTCTTACTTTCCATTCCTATTATCTTCCAGAGAAGTGATATCTCAGTCTTTTTCAGGGGCACATCGACAACTTTTGAGAATCTGATGAAAGGTGACTCTGATGAAAGTTAACTTTGTTTTGACAAACTACCTTAAAACATCACGTCTTAATACAATAGCCTTTTTCTCCCCCTCAATGTACTGGATGCTGGTAACTGGGCTGGCTCCAGGGGAGTTGCTGATTGATCATTGTATGGGACTGGCCTTGATTACTTGTGTGGTCCCTTAGTTTTCAATGCCTGTCACTTGTGTCTTGAGGCCAGCTGGCTGTGGGCAGGCCCATTGGAGGAACTGGGTCATGTGTTGCTGATCATTCAGCAGGTGTGCCTATTTCTAATCATGTGGTACTGATCAAAGTGATGTCAAGAGCAGGAAACAACAAGCGCCAGAGAGCTTTCTAAGTCTTTTCTTGCATCACTTTTGCTATTATCTCATTGGCCAAAGTTAGTCATATAACCCAGCACAGAATCAAGGACTGGAGAAACTACAAAGCCACATTGCAAAAGAGAGATGGGAAGATTTTTGTGGTCTCTAGTGAGAAAAAGAGGGAGATATAAAGATGAGAAAAATAAACAGGTAAACTGTATTCTGACAGGTGCTTTCTCCTATATTCAAAAATTGTCTTTTGATTAAAAAAAAATTGAAATTTGTTGTCTAAAAAAGTGCAAATGCTGGCTGGAGCACAAAAGGAACAGGAAGTGGAACGAGGATTGGGGGGACATGGTGGAGCATCTGCTTCATGAGCCTTGAAACATGAAACAAATCTCCTGAGTTCTCAGAGATGACAACGTGGGAAATTGGTCTGTAGGGAGTCAAAGGTATTTTTTTCTGATGAGGATGCTATTTCTTCTTAAGGCATTTTTAAATATAAGTAGCTCATGAAGGGATAATGGGAAATGCCCAGACTCCTAGACCCAGCAGCATCCTGGAAAATTTTGCCCCATTGCCATATTATTGAACTAAAAAAAATATGCTAAATTTGAAAATGGTTAACTGAGAGACCTAGAAGTAACACATTTCCCTGAAATTCTTAACTGTAAATCTTAAATTTGGAATTAGTCTTGTTTTCTCACAAGAATGGCAAATCCTTGTTATTTATTTATTTAATTTGATACCGGGATTGAACCCTGTGGTGCTTGACCACTGAGCAACATCCCCAGCCCTTTTTAAAATATATTTTCTTAAATTTAGAGACAGGCTCCCACTGAGTTGCTTATGGTCTTGCTAAGTTACTGAGGCTGGGTTTGAACTTGCAATCCTCCTGCCTCAGTCTCCCAAACTGCTGGGATTACGGGGGTATGCCATTGTGGCTCGCTCCTTGTTTATTCTCTCTAACCAATTCTGACTTATACCTACCCTGATTATTCTGATCTTGATTTACAAGCTTCTTTATGCCTTAACCCACTGTCAAAGCCAACTCTTAATTTCCACTCCATTAATTTAGAGAGCTGAGCCCTGACCTAAATGTATATTATAGAATTGGATTATCAAACTACTTAATTTGAGAGTACATTTGTGTATGTGTTTCCATTATTGCAACAAAACACCAGAGATAATCAATTTCAAAAGAGGAAGGGTTTATTTTTTCTCATGATTTTGGAGGTTTTAGTCCACGACCAGTTGGTCCCATTGCTTTTAGGACTGTGGTGAGGCTGCACCTCATCAGGGGAGCATTGCAGCTGCTCACCTCATGGTATCTGGGAAACAGAGAGAGAGACAGGAAGGTGCTGGGACATCCCCATATAGGCATGTCCCCAGTGACCTAACTTCCTGACTAGGTCCTGCCTCCCTAAAGTTCTACAACCTCTCCATAGCACCACAGGCTGGTAATGAAGCTACACATGTCCCTTTGCGGTAGACCCAAACCTTAGCAGGGCGTGTTTTGTTGAAAGCTTTTAGTTTTTACTTGAGCTTTATTCTATAAACATGAAAAAAAAATTCTATTAGAAACATCCAAGGAAACAATATTTCTTTCCACATTAAATTATAAGTGACAGATCCATAAACCCTCATAGATTAACTTCAACTGGAAACTCGTTTAAACTGTGTGGCCACTTCAGAAGAGGTGAACATGGTAGCTAGTGTTGTTTCCAGAAACATACTTAAATATGCTCTTCTCTCACGTTATAACCTAGAGTTGATTAGCAGAGTGAGGAAGCCGTATCAGTTTTTTTTCCCCCAATACTAATGCTACACTATTAAGCACCACAAAATCTCAGTGACATCCAATGATAAGCATTTCTTCTTAGCCTCATAGGGTCTGCAGGTTTATAGGCTATGCTGTGAAGGTAGCAGCTACCTGGGACAGACACCTTCTTCTCCTGGTAGTGGACAGAAGCTCCTAGCAGGACAAGAGGAAACACTCAATACCTGTTAAGACTGAGACGCTGATCTGGCACACTGTCACTTCCCCCATTTTATTGGCCAAAGCAAGAAAACACAGTCAAAACCGAAGGCAGGAGTCAGTAAACGAACTATGCCCAGCAAGTTCTCTAGAGCAAGAAAGAACTAGGGCGGAAAATTTCGTCTACCACAGAGGGGTTGTTCTTTACAGAAATAAACCTCCTCAGACACATACCAGGTCATGTTTTCTATGGTTTATTGATATTTAGTGTTTAATCTGAATTGCTTGGTTGTGCTTCTTGATTCATCTGAGGCTGGGAGGTTTCCAAGATACCTTTTAATATGTTTACTTGAAATTTTGATTAGGAGTTGCAAGTCCTTTTCAAAGATATCTCCAATAACAGTTGGGAAACTGGATCTTCTTTCTGTGCTGATGCCCCCCCCCCCTCCTTAATAGGTATCTATTAACATCCTACACTTATTTCAGCCCAGAGGTGCTGAAGAGCGAGCCTTACGGGGAGAAGGCTGATGTCTGGGCGGCAGGCTGCATCCTGTATCAGATGGCCACCCTGAGTCCTCCCTTCTGCAGCACCAACATGCTCTCCTTGGCTACAAAAGTAAGGAAAGTTGGAAGACAAAAGGTCTCATGTTGCTTTTAACAGGCCATTCATTTACTTCCTAACAGAAATTATGTGATTTTTATTCAAATGTTGATTGAAAACAACATTGCTTTATTAACTGCATGATCCGACTTATTTTTTCTCCTTTCTTCTAAATATAGGCCCCATGCTATGCACATTTCCATATCCAACTGCATTCATTCATTCATCATAGAAATTTATAAAATATGAATATATCAATTTACTTTTGGTCTCTTATTATTATTTAAATTTTTTTATAGTTATATATGGACACCATGCCTTTATTTGTTTATTTTTATATGGTGCTAAGGATGGAACCCAGTACCTCACATGTGCTAGGCAAGTGCTCTGCCACTTAGCTACAGCCCAAGCCCCTGGTCTCTTATTTTTAATTGCAGTTTGGACTGCCCACAACCCAGCATATGGTATTACCCCATGCATCTTTTTATTATGAATCTAAGATTAACTGTAGCCCAGCATGGGGAATATAATTCAGTGTTCTAGAATTGTTTAATTAATGTTAATTTTTTATTTGGTTGGGATGTTTTTATCTCTGATTAAATTTTGTTCATGCACTTCATGTTGTGGCTAAGGATCATTGCTCTAAGATGCCAACAGCCCCATCACATCTACCACTGCAGTCTGTTTGTTTTGCAGATAGTGGAGGCGGTATATGAACCAGTGCCAGAAGGCATCTACTCTGAGAAGGTGACAGATACCATCAGCAGGTAATTAATCTCACAACTTCCAACATATAGGAACCATCAAGAAGTACCTCACATCTATAAACATTCACTATTTAGGTGGAGGGGAAGGGTCCCCACCTAATCCAAACCTGGAAAGATGTTTGTGTATCACCAGTAGTAGTGAACCTCTGGAAGCCATTGGAATATCCTAGAGGACATAGTAGAAAATATCATGCAAACACTAGAATGATTATTTGGAAGGCTTCTTATCAACTTGTAAAACACATGTGACACGAAACTAAGTGAAGAAAATAGGATATGAAACTGGAAATATGACAAGAAGCATAAAAGTCTGCACACATATGGAAAAAAGCCAGGAGGAGAACACAGGAAACTGAAGAAGTTCGTGTCCGAGGATAAAATTGTAGATACCTTTTCATGTCTAATTCTTCAATTGGCAATATTGTCCTTTATAGTAAGTTGTCAAGGAAAATCAGAAGCTCTGGCCATCAAAATAGTAGGAAAGTAATGAAAGTCATTATCTCCATGCATTCCCAAAGTTCTGACCAGTCCCTCCTGGCCCCATGAGGCTGTCCCCACTCATCTCTCACCTGGCCCCTTCTGCTCTTTCTCCTGCTCCCTAGGCTCCAGCTATCTCCTCCTACTCCTTTGTCCTTGCTTTTACTTTATTTCTAGACTCTTCCCTCCGACGTATGCATGATATAGGCCCTCACTCCACTTGGCTTTCTACTGGAACCCACTCTGCCCACCCCACTGCCTCTCAGTGCTCTCTAGCCCCCTTACCTGCTTCATAAAACTCAGCCCCATCACCCCTGAAATATACACATGCATAAACCCTTGTTTGTTGATTGTCTGTCTCTTCCCCACCACAAAGTAAACTCAAGAGCAAGAACTCTGTCATCTTGCTTCTTACCAGTTTATTCCCCAGAATAGTGCTCTGCATAGAGTAGACCCTGGATGTGTGAATGGATCACTTTGGTTTGGCTGATTGCTATTTCCAGACCATCTTAGGTAGTCGAGTCAGCCCAATGTGATTTCTGTGCTCCATTGAGCTGTACCAGATCCTCCTCATCTTGGACTGTAGAAATCCTAGAGTCAGTCCAAAGGGAATCTTTTCCATCCCATCCTCTTCCCAAGTATTTTAAACCTTGCTTTGGCTTCTGTCTCTGATGGACCATAATGGTCATGTTATTAAGGCTAGTCAGTCCCCTTTCCCTTTGGCTTCTCCCCTCCGGGTCCATGTTTCCTACTAATAATTACCCCTACTCTATTTTAGGATTATTTCTTGAACCTTTCTTGTTTGGCATAATGCTGACCTACAGTCTTACAAGTCTCAGGCTGTGGAGCCAGGTCTAGCAGGGGCAGAGTGCTTGCTATGAATTGCAGATGGTGGCCAAGGGTTTCTGCATCTGTGTTTCCTCATCTAGTAAAATGGTGATTGTAATGTAATAGTACCAACCTCATCAGGTCCATGTGACAATTATGCAAAGTAGCATAAGCAAACCACTTGGCATAGGGTTGAGGAAATGGCAAATACTTGCACACTTTTGGCAGTTATCACTGTTAATGTTATGGGAAACGGGCTGGAAGCTCTTCCTAAATCATCTGAGTTTCACATATTCTCAGTCATGCCTTGTTGCCAGTGAATCCAGACAATTTATTTCTATGATTCATTCCTCTTCTCTGTTATTTGTTTTCTGGAAAGTACCTTATATATTGAAGAAGTCTCTGGAGATGGCAAGATGAAGATACCATATTTGCTCATTTAATTTCTCCTTTTCATGGGTAGTTGAGTGTGCCATAGAGGGAAGGGGAGAGATACCAGAGAAAAAGGTACAGAGGCAGCAGTCTGACTTTGTGCAACTGAGCTGCAGGACTGTCAGTCCCTTTTGACAGGTTCCCTGGCCATCAACACATTTTTTAGGATCAGTAGACCAGTGTGTGTGTGTCTCTTTATAC
>NW_026000241.1:24691665-24779327 GCF_001458135.2 Marmota marmota marmota
GGAGTCAGATAGCAACATACAGTGCAAAAATTTAGAGCATCATTAGGTTCTAGACTGCATTGGCTTCTAAACCCTCTTCTGCCACTCATTTTAACTTGTCTGAGCTTCATTTTCTCGTCTGTGCTGTGTGGCTAGCAATATTAACTACTGCGTGGGCTTTGTTCTGAAGCTTAACTAAGATAATGCTGCTGACACACTTTGCATGTTGTAAAACCTCTATAAAGTTAGATAGTGTTATTAATAACATTATTATGTGAAATGACAACTGAAATAGGATACTGCCATGAAAGTATATGATATTATTTGCAGAATTAAGTAAAAAAAAAACAAATTATAAATGTGATGAAGGGCAGTAAAGAGGGCCTTGAGAGAAGGTAGAAGAACCTGGCTTAGTACGAGGATTTGGGGACTGTTTTTTCTGAAGAAGGGACATGTAACCTGAGACCTGAATAACCCATAATTCTCAAATGGTGAACAGGGCGGAGAAAGCATTTCCTGGACCAGCATCTGTGAAAGCTTCACTGGTTCATTTGAGGAATGGGAAGAAAGTGGAGATGAAGCATCTCAAGTAAGGAAGAAGGAGCCAGCAAATGATTTGGGGCAGGGAGGGCAACAAGGGCCAGAGGCTGTAGGTGCTGTGGACTGTGTTGTGGATTCTGGATCTTTAACTGGAGCACTGCAGGGAGGACTGACGGGTTTTCAGCAGACTGACGCATAGTGAAATGTCTTATTTAGCAAAGACCATGCTGGCTGCTCTACGGGGAGCAGAGGGAGGGCATGAGAATGGAAGAGGAGATCACAGTTGATGGTGACTGATGGAGTGGTGGTGGAGGAGGAGGAGAGAGGTGGGATCGTTACCACCACAGGGTGGATGTTGTCTGCATCTTTGAGGGCATGATCCTAAGAAGATTCAAAATACTTTGATTAAGTGGGAAAGTGGAATGATTTTGAAAATACGAGAAGAATGGGCTTTATTCCATAGAGCTTCAGAATAAGGAGCAAAGACCTAAAGGGGGTAACAGTTACAAGCAGGATAAGGTCAGCTCACCATGACAAAGTGTAGGCCAGAATTAGAGGCATCCACAGTACAGGAGGCCACTGGTGGGTTGTGAGCTCACTGTCACCAGAGGGTGAATGATCACCTATTAGGGGATTCCAGATGAAATGTTTTTGAAGGTGCTTTCCATTTAAAATACTAAGATGCCATATAAAGTTAGAACTGACAATTTAATTTTGCAACTGACTGTAAATTAAGATTGCAGGGTGCATTCTGTAACAGACATTATTTTCATTTCAAGCTATTCAAGACTCCTCATTGTCTGGGTTCACAATCGCAAAGTTTTATCTTTAGGAAATTTGACATAAAACCAAAATCAGTTGTGAGTTACATGCGATTGCATGTTTAATTTGCTTTGGATTTTTAGTATTTAAAAGTGAAGTTCCAAAAGAATTAGGGAACAGTTTCAAATTTCCTATTTTCTTAGCCTCCCGTTTTCTTCAAGGAACAATGCAAGGGACATATGCAATTAAAATCTCAGCAAATTATTAGGTTCAGAGCCAATCACTGTAGCTTGACAGAGGCTTTGAAGAGAGGGGAAAGTTTACTGTAATCATTCTTAAACTGTTCATTGCTTCAGTCACGTCTATCTTCTTTCTTCCACTTTACTATCATCTCATTCTTGTCAAGTAGAGCTCACACAATTTGCATCTCTAATGTGCAGGATCTTTCCTTTTTCCTGTTTGTTGATGTGGCATATAAGCACATTTTGTTAACGAAACTTTTCTTTTCTAGCAAGCTTTTAAATTAAGAGAATAACTTAGCAGCTCTGGAGTTTGGGGTAGAAAATAAATACATCTTGTTGCTCTGCTCAGTACCAGCATGACTATTTTTACCTTCCAGTACACTCTTAGGAGAGTATTGTCTGTTTTCTTTTTTAAAAGGAAGAACATTTCCTTTTATGCACAAAATATTCCAATTGCCTTATTTTTCTCTCTCTGCGCCTGGTTGCATAAGCTGTCTGGCGCTTTGTTTCAGAGGTAGTCATAACGACTAAAGAAGCTAATGCTAGCCATCTTTACATTTCTTACCCCACCTTCAACTCTGTTTCATAAAACATGAAATGAATACAATTGAACATTGTATTCCTCTTACTTTTTTTCCCCAGCTCATCTCTCAGAGTGTTGTGGGGACAAAGTGGGTGGGGAGAGGGGAACATCCCATATTTTTTTCAGAACAAGACTTGATGCTTATCTGATTATCATTGGAGCATCATACAGGCTGAAGATATTCTATCAATCTCCAGTGTGTGTTATGACTTTGATTCACTCACTCAGTGGAAATACTCTGAAATAACCGAAGCTGGGAGTTATTTCAGAGCAATGAGGCTAGACTGAAACTTCTGATTGGAGATGTTCCTGGGAGGCCACAAGGCTCTGGCCAATCCATTTGGGCTATGGATAGGTCAGTTCTTTAGATGTTGGTGCTGAGTTTGTTTCATTCATTCACTCATTGCTGGATACCTGTCAGCACCCAGATTCCATTTCACACGCTGAGAAGATCATAGTGGCGGTGGAAACACCTCTTGCCCCTCAAGAAGTTTCCCCTCCAGCGGTGAATCAGGCCATTGCAAGACAAATAATCATGATAGTTTTAAGTACTTCAAATGCACACAGTGCATTGAGAACATATAAAAGAGGAACAGTAAGTCTTTCTGAAAGCAGTCCAAATAGTCTTCCTAATGGAGACCTGAAAATGGGGATTTGGGCAGGAAGATAAGGGATGGTATCTGGGAAAGCTCAGGGTACTATCAAGAAGAAAAATCAGGCAGATGGTCTAAAATAAGCAAAGAAATATGTGGCATAGGAGAGCCCTGGACTGTTTGGAAAAGTGCAGGTAGGAGCATTTGATGTGTTGCTGGGAGATGGGAAAGTGAGGAGGGAGATAAAGTACCAGATCAACTGGGACCTTACATGGCATTCTGGGAATTTTAATTTTATCTTACTGGACTTGGAAGCTATTGAGGAATTTTCAATCTGACCCAGGCCCTTCATACTAATTATGATGCTAAACTACATTTCCCTGCTGGTACCTTTTCTAATGAGGCCAAATATAGGTTGGGGAGGAGCCTTGGGAGAGGAGGAGATAGCTAAATGCCAGGAGAGGGAGGTAATTTCTCTTCCCATTTACCATAATATTTTAAAATAACCACATGATTTCTGAAACAAACTTATGCTGCTTTTTGTTAAAAAAAACTCAGCTAACAATTTACCTGCTAATGTCCTCTTGAATTATTTTAAATATTTGCAACCTGAAAATTTATAATGTTTGTGCTAACAAAAGGTCTAGATGCAGGGTTGTTTTTTTTTTTTTTCTCACAAGGTAGTCAAAATAACACTAGGGCAACCTAGAATTTTAGCAGCTTTAATCTTTTTGGCTAATTAAGTGAAAGCAGATGAAGAATCTGATTTAATTAAAAGGCAAATTTCAACAACTTAGCTTCTTTTGTGATTATGAGCAAAAGCAAGAAACTTTACAAATATGTCATCATAGCACAGCACAGAATTGGCTTTATGTGCCTGTGACTAGTGCAATCCCCTGTGCTCAAATGGTCCTGAGTTTGAGGTTTAAGACTTTGTATATAAGGTCCTGAAATTCTTTTTTTTTTTTAATTTATATATGACAGTGAAATGCATTACAATTCTTATTACACATATAGAGCACAATTTTTCATACCTCTGGTTGTATACATAGTATATTCACACCAATTCGTGTCTTCATACCTGTACTTTGGATAATAATGATCATCACATCCCACCATCATTAATAACCCCATGCATGTCAGGATGGAGCAAGTGCCCTGCTACATCTTGGGAAGCAAATAAAAGACCTCTCCTGACTAGGCTGGCAACATCATGGCACACTTGGTGGACAACTCAGGGGGAGCCTCTTCCCACCCCTGGTCTGTGTTCCAAGTGCATCCCACCTGCATAGAGATTGTAATCTCTTGAGGTTTGCTCATCTAACATCAGTTGGGATGCTGAACTGTAAGAAGGGCAGTTTGACTTCTCCAGTTCCTACTGGAGATCCCTGCTTTCATTTGCAGGGGATACCCACAGACTATGTAGCTGGCCCTATTCCCACAGTCTCTTGCCTATATTTGTACATAACAAATGCACAGAGTGAACTTTGTTAAATATGAATTCAGCAGATGTGCAAAGTGCCTATTATAACCATAGTGCGAGCCCACTGCCTTAGAATTGAAAAAGAAAAAGCATGAACACAGATCATAAAATGATAGTGTCTTAGAATCTGATTAAAACTCTTATGTGATTTAGTCGTGATTAATAAACTCAATAAGAGGGAATCATTGGCAAATTATCATTTTGAGTCTCATTTTGACTTCTGTTGTGAAGAATATTTGTGGACTGATGGAGAAAGCAGTGCAGGCAAAAGATAGATTGAGTGAGGATGTGTTGCTAAGTCAAATACTGATGTGAAAGTTAGTATTTTCCTCAAAATTCAAGTTAAATTTGATTGAAAAGTATGCATCATTCAGTACAATTGGAGAATTTGAATTAAAAAATAGATAACATTCTATTGTAGATACCGGAAGGAATTGAATGATCTGGGTATTTGGCTTCTGTAACATGAACAATACTCCCTTTACTATACTGAGTGATATACTTCCAAAATCACAGGAAATATTAGCGTGCAATGTGTCAAATTAGTTACTTTAAATTACTTTTGTTAAAGACAAATAAAATTGAAGATGACAGTTTGAAGGTGCCCTATGGCAGACTGTCTATAACTGCTCATCCAAAACTTCAATCACCACGATTTCCCTGAAATTCTATCTCCTATCATAAACAAAATGCAAAATATAAACTTCATATCCTTGTCAGCATGATTCAGTGAAATCAAACCAATCCTCCACAGTCGAATCAACTTAAACACTCCCAGTTGCTTTAAAAAGAATGACATGTAACAGCCAGTCACAAAAAAAGGTTCAGATACTTCCTCATTTATGTTCTACAGACTGTGCTGCCAGGCAGGCCTCTCGTTCTCAGTTCAGACCTCCTGGTTTGGGGGACTGCTCTTTTGTATGCCCAGCGAAGTTCCATAATTTAAAAAGTTGATCCAGTTTTATTTTGACCCTATGATAGACATCTTCAACCTCTAAGTAATAGGATTATATTTTATATTTATGACTTTGTGTTTTGTTTTGTAAGACTGAATCATCAAAGTGTGTTAATAATGACAACATTCAGCTGGAAAAGGCCAATAAGTTGTGACCCTACACCCCGCCCCCCCCCCACCCAAACTGTCCTTCCTTTTGGTGCATCAAAGGTGATCATCAGGGACTGTGTATTGGGGTCCCTCTTTGTTCTACTGACCAGTGAGCTGAGAATAACTTCAGAAGGCAGTTGACCCACACAGGAGATGATGAGCCCCTCTGCCTATGCTTCACACCCAACCTGTGGCCCTTGCCTACCTGCCTACATGCTAAGAAACAGTCCTGCCTCCCTCTCTCTCCCTGGCTCTCTAAATACCCTTTGGGAAGTGTTGGATTCAAACTTATGTTTGATTCCTATCTTATCCGGGTTTTCTTGGGTGCAGATACCATGGTGGACTCTGTAGCATAGTTTAATCTTGACCTTCCACATCCCAGGTCTGATCCTGACATTCATTCATTGTTGTAATTGGCTCATCCCTTGTCTCAGGTGCCTGACTCCTGATGCAGAAATCCGTCCCGACATTGTAGAAGTCAGTTCAATGATATCAGATGTCATGATGAAGTATTTAGACAACTTATCGACATCCCAGCTGGCCTTGGAGAAGAAACTGGAACGGGAACGGAGGCGCACACAGAGATATTTTATGGAAGCCAACAGGAACGCTGTCACATGTCACCATGAGCTGGCTCTGCTATCTCACGTGAGTGCTCATCTCTCGACCTACTAGACTATCTAAAGATATTCTGGCTTGTTTTGAGGAAAATCCAAAGTTAGGAAAATATTTGTTACATGAAATATTTCAGTATTATGTAGTTACAGATTATATCCCTTTTATATTTTAAAGATATAAATAACTCAATATGACTGGCCTTCCAAAACAACTAATCCATACTTCATTGTATATTTTTACAAAATCAGAGGTGTCAAAAAGTTCTCCCAGCAGTTCTTCAAGTTTAAATTATGGTCTTTGTGGAAACAGCTGTGGATGCTTATATTTAATTTCTTTAGCAATCACTACCTTTGGGAACATGTATGAAATGGGAGTTAATTCAGAGATGGAAATAACTTTTGTCTTTAAAATTTTTTTACTGGTCTCTCTGTTATTGCTGCCATTGCTCTTTGTGGTAATGAAAAAGTTACAATGCTTCAAATCAGAATGTATTTTTAATTTTTTGCTAGTAACCTGTAGATTATTTTGATATTTACCATGTTTCTGAACATGGCTTGAAGAAACGCTGCTAAAGCTATGGATTTCCACATGTGCCAGCAGGGGTCTCAGTCATGCTCTTGTTGCTGCCTTCTTTCCCCACCTATGTGCCTTTGTTTTAACCTTGACCCAGGATCCATGGTTTGCTTGTGCTCTGGGTCTCCCCCAGCAGGGACCATGGAAGGGATCCTTTGGACCAAGTGTTCTTTTCCTCTGTCCTCAAAGTGGTGCCCAAGGAAGAAGGATCATAAAACTAATTCTTGGTCAAGGTACCTGATCATTAAATTCCTTCCCAGGACCAGAAGACTTGTTGTACTTCAGCTGGTAAAATTTTATAAGAAGTTGAGCTCAAAGAAGTTCTGTCTTCTTGAATAACAGTAATTCCAGTGAATTTCTTTCTAAAAAGAAGGAGAGCACTACTGTTTCATGGGTTTCTCTTGAGGTGTTTGGATTCCAGAAGTTGAAGATTCAATGTAGTTTTCTTTTGGAGGGAACTCTTACCTCCATTGCTTTAAATGCTGAGCCACCTTAATGTAACTTCATAGAACAATCCATGATGATTTTCGAAGGCCTCAGCTTATGTTTAGGAGCATATAACTTGCAGTTATTTCTCTGAATGAACACAGTTAAATCTCATACACGGGGACTGGGAGCTTACTATGGCTTGTTATTTTACTGCCTGACTCTAAAAGCCAGGCAACAATAAGAAATACATTGCTCTATGTGTGCCACGATGCTTTCCTAATAGTAGACTAGACTGCAAGAGAGTTAGCTATTTTTATATGTCTTAAGTATCTGGAGCCTTCTATTAAGTTCCACTCTGCAAAGCTACGTAAACCAACTTCCAGTGGGATGTGAAAGAGTCACTTAACATTAGGTTTGTGTGGCTGACATGGGGGTGGGTGGAGTTAGTTTAAAATCAAACAGTAAAAAAAATCCTCTTATCTTGAGCAAAACACCTTGAGAAGGACTATTTCATATATTTCTTTATTTTCGGTTCTCAGTTATTTAAGAAAATTCTGTGTTATGGAAACTTTCAAACATAGAAGCAAAGCCCACTCAGCTTCAACCATTAGCTACTTGATGTAAATCTTCCGTCTTTTCTATCCCCATGAACTTCCTACTCCCTGACTTTCCCAGATTATTTTGAAGCAAATCCAAGATACCATATTTTTTTCATCCTTCAATATTTTGATTGATGAGAGACAGTTTAATGGTAGAAATTTAACTCTTGGACCGTGGCCAGGTAAGGCAAAGGGAAAGCTCCAGAGTCAAGGGAGAGGCTGTGAGGTTCTTCAGGTTATATCCTCATCTGTGGATTAGGGGAAAATTCTACCTACTTTCTAGGGTATTAGGATTAAGGAAATTATTGTGTTTGAATATACTATACAGCTTCAAAAAATGGCAAAAAATTTTAAGGTAGCATCAATTTTGTAGAATGAGTAAAGCATATGCCAGAGGAATAGTTCGTTGCTGTAAAAGTGAATGCTATCTTGTCCAAGTGGTCATTAACATTAAATGTGTTTGTCAATCATGCGGTTAATACACATTTATTGAGCATCTACTGTTAGCCAGCCTCACAGAGTACCTGCAAGGGAGCACACTCAGTCTTTTTTGGACCATAAAGAAATGCTTTACTTTAAAACACAGTTTTTATTACTGCTTTAAAGAGTCAAAATATCTTCTCCCCTTGTACTATTTTTAAGTATGCTGACAATTTTTTCTTTCAAGATTAACCAGACATTAACTAAAAGGAAAAAAACAAAAACAAAAACAAAAGACAACTTGATTAAAGAACCAAGGAGGAAATATTGCTTTTCATCAAACGAAAGTATGCAGTTAATTGGCATTGTCCTCTGGGTACCAATTATTATTTTTAAAAATTTACTTTCACACCATTGCTGGCAGAATTATGGGTACAAAGTGTTATATCTTTTTTTCTTAAGCAGTATTATGATTGTTTCATTTCAAGTATAGTAGAATGTTCTCCCAGAGCTGTTAATGTCAAAAATGGAGTTACACAATCCAATGATGAATGGTAGTGAAAGGGAACAGAAATTAGTGGGCTCAGTGGAACTTTATGAATTCCCAGCACCAATAAGAGGATCCATCTGTGAATTACTGAAATTTTACAAACCAGTGGGTAAGCAAACAATTGATAAGAACATTAAAGGCTCCAGTCTCATGGGTGAGTATGCTATTTACTCTCACATTTTAGCTTATTCTTAATTATGGCAATTTTCTTAATAGGCCAGTAAAGACAAGAACAAATACGTATTTCAAAAGGGCAGAGACATCTTCACTAATGATGTTCTCTCCTATGTGCTGCAGTTTACCCACTGAGAAAGTGAAGCAAGACTTTTTCCTTTTGAAGAACATTAGTTAACCTTTTTAATTTTTGTAATTCAAAATAAGAGATCATCTGTTGA
Organism: Marmota marmota marmota; assembly: GCF_001458135.2. Classification (NCBI taxonomy): domain Eukaryota; kingdom Metazoa; phylum Chordata; class Mammalia; order Rodentia; family Sciuridae; genus Marmota; species Marmota marmota. The sequence continues at coordinate 24,700,537 of NW_026000241.1, forward strand.
AGGCTACCTAGGTTGGTTCCATAGTTTAGCTATTGTGAATCAAGCAGCTGTAAACATTGATGTGGCTGCATCACTGTAGTATAAACCTAGGAGTGGGATGACTAGGTCAAATGGTGGTTCCACTCCAGGTTTTCTTAGGATGGAATATCACTCAGCCTTAAAGAAGAATGAAATTATGGCATTTTTCACTGAGAAATGGATGGAACTGGAGAATATTATGCTAAGTGAAATAATCCAATCCCAAAGAATGGAAGGCCAAATGTTTCTCTGATATGCAGATGCTAATTCACAATAAGGGCAACAGGGGACAGGGTGGGGGGAAGAATAGAGAATAGAAGTAGTTTAGATTAGACAAAGGGGAATGATGGGAGAGGAGGGGGTATGGGGATAGGAATAATAGTAAAATGAATAGGACATTATTACCCTGTGTGCATATGTGATTACATGACCTGTGTAACTCATCATCATGTTCAACCAGATGAATGAGAAGTTATACTCCATTAATGTACAATGTACTGTCATGTATAACTAACTTGAACAAATAAAAAACAAAAACAAAATAAGAGATCATAAGGAGAACACAGAGTTGAGAATGATAAGAATTAACCAAGAATAGAATAATTCTCATCCAATAATTAAAAGGCCTCATAATGGAGAGGGTATTGTGGCCAAACCATGACTCGTGTTTTGCCACTATGTGTTGAACACACAAAATCCTTACCTTGGGTGTATTATTCTACATGAGAGGAGAAAAAAAAAATCCGTTACAGACATTTCTAAAGAGGATATTGCAAATAGAAGGATCAGCATCAGAAAAATTTGATCACAAAAAACCTGGAGAATCATGAAAATTTTCATTCTGTCCCAATTTTGGGGATTTGGGGGATTCAACTTTAAACGGATATTTGCAGGAGTAACAAATCATCTGTTTACACATATAAGTGGAGTTGAGTTAAATGTTCCAGGGAGACCGTGAGTAGAACTCATGAGCAGAGCGTGTGTCTGCAGGGCCTGATCTTCAGGGGCTGCTTCTCTCCCCGTGGTTCATCTTCACCACCCCTGTTTTAAAGCCAAATGATGATTTCTTTTCACTAGTTTGGCAAGTTCACTGAGTTTGGAAAACTGCTTTTACATCCATAATCGACTATCAGGGAGTGACAGAGAAAAATGAAAAATGCTTGCTGTCTTAAATTAATAATGAAAGAACAAAGATTTGTTTAATGTCTTCTGAATGTAAATCATTATGCTCAGTATTATGAAGGTTATAAAAAATTACAAACAATGACCCCAGTAGTGAAGTGGCTTATAATATACTTGGGAAGACCAGACAGATAAACGTATTTGGGAGGAAACTGCTAATGATTCAGGACAGTTTGGGTAGATAACAAATGAGGTATGTGGGGATACCACAGGGAGGCTCCCTGAGCAAACAGGGAAGACCGGGCCTTCGTCACTGGAAATGAAAGTCACTCCTGGATGGGAAAGAAAAATAAAAGTGCAGAAACTCCAGATATTCCACTCTGGCTCATTTAAGACCAGGGATTAAAGTGTCTTGATGCTTTAAATGGTAAGGAAAGGAACACCAGGAGACGTTAAGAGACTTGTCCAAGGTCATCTGGCTCATTACTGACAACTCCAGGACTGAAACTTGGATTTGCTGATTTACAGTGCATCTTTTTATATTTATAGTTTGAAAAGTCTGAGTTCTACATGGTAGAAGTTTGCGAATATCTTGTTGGGGAGTTTGGATGGTGTGGACTAAATCCTTGAATTTCTTCAAAGTACCTAACAAACAAGTCGCCAAATTACAGGCTAATTCTTGTTGATGGTACATATCCCCTTCTTGATTTTTTCGTTTGATGATTTCCAATAAACTCTCCATCCTTCTTTTTATCTTATCTATCTAAAAACTCTCATTTTTCTCTTCCAGTCCAGTCCTCTTAACATGAGACATTCTGCTTTTCTTTTTTGCACTAGCCTTGATTAAGCTCCATAGTTTTTCATTTCATATGAATTTGGGCAAAATCAGTTGTGCAAAATGGGAACTTCATTTTCTGTAATCATATATCATTTTGGTTTGAACCACTGTTCCTGCTGATAGCAGGAAGATAAAGCCAGTATTAATTATATCAGACCGATGACATCAATCTCTTTTGGTTTAAAAGTTCCTTTCCTGTTCCAAAGTTTCTCTTTTCCATCTCCTCTTCACCAGATGGCAGCTGGGTACAGGAAGAAGGGTGAGTGTCCCTCTGTCCATGGGAGACGGGGAAGGGCTCAGTGTGCTGCCTTCCTCTCTTGGCCTCTGCTGCCCTTGGGTGGATTTGGAACACCGACCTGCGTTCATGTTAAATGTTTATGGCAGCAGTAACTCAGGGTCTGTTTTCTTATCGTGGTTTAAACCCACTGAATGACCCAGGATGCCCCAACCCTCTCCCACCATGGGGTCACTATTCTTGTTCTTCTTTGAGGCCCTGTGGTGACTACCTTGGTAGAGCCTTGCTGAAGCAGTCTATTCTCTGGCCCCAGTATGGTGGTGGCCTTCCAGCACCACATCCATTTCTGCAGTGGATGTGAGGAAAAAACAAGAACACTTTCATATGTCCTCATTTTTTCTTAGCCTCCTATCAGATTTCTTCCTTGAGCTTCCGACAAACTTTTTAGTTCCCACCCTCTCATAAACTGCCCCTCCATATTCACCCTGTCTTCTCTTGGGCCTGCCTCCCACCCCCTTTCTGTCGCTGTTTGGGGATGGAACTCAGGGTCTTACATATGCTGGGCAAGCATTCCCTCTAAGCTACATTCCAGTGCCCTCTTTTGGATCTGTAAACCTCAGCATTGTCTCAATGGAGGAAGAGCACTGGGAGGAGAAATGTACAGAACTTCTTAAACCTGCAAAGCCCACCAGCATGTGTTTCATGGCACAAGTTCCACACCCATTCTCTGACTCTCCAGAGCTGCCTCTCTGATCCTAGGTACTAGGTCCTAATTTCAAACTGCTGTTTGCCTGCATGTCTAACAGGTGCTCACACTCGGCAAGTTCCCCAGCAAATGGATTCTCTTCCCCTAATGGACTCCTGTTCTATCCCCGATTACCTTGGGATGTTAACTTCTTCAATTCATGCTCCCTCAAATACTACCTCCCTTTTTTGATCAAGTGCTACCAAGTCTATCTTTGAAATATCTGACATCTTCTGTTTTTAAACCTCTGGGGATTGAATTTGTTATTAGCCTCAGACATGCTAATAACAAATCCATCTTAACCTTTCAGTTCTCATTCTCATTATCTCACAGTAAATCATTACCATGTCCAACATTCTTGCCTCTAGTCAATCCCTCGCCTCTACTGGTGATACAGTCCGTTTGCCATCTCTGCACTGCCCACCAGGGCTCTTTAGGAAATGTACGTGTCAGGGGTGGTGGGGTATCACTGTTGTTTATCCCTGTGACTTTGAATGCTGTGGTGTTTAAGAGGCAGTAGCCAATTATGCTAATATTATGCCACGTGAAGAACAGGCCTGCAGAAAATGTGCAAAGCAGCTCCAGTAGGAGATACATATCAATAGATATATTGCAAAGAACTGGCTTCCATGATTGTCGGGGCTGGAGAGGCAACTCCAGAGATCCTTGGGGGAGGGCCAAGGGGAGGAGCAGCCTGGGAATCTAGGGCACAGGTGGGATTTCTTCATCTCAGAGAACCCTCAGCTCTGCTTTAAAGACCTGCCAACGGATCAAATCAGATCCACCCAGATTATCTAGGATTATCTCTCTCTGCCATACTCCACAGGTCTACCTAAATTGCCTTTCAACAAAGCCAACCAAAACAAAACTGCACACCTGATTCTATCTTGGTAAATTATCCCATACTTGAGATGATGAATAAATCTTCACATAGTAAGTTCTAGAAATTTTTTCTAAGCTTTGGGAGAGTTAAAAAAAAGATTTCTGTGATAACCTAATATTGTCAAGCAGTTGAAATGTAGTGCATACAAGTGTGATTTTAAATTCCCTCTATCCTAGAGAACAAAGCACTCACCAGCAAAGATTATTTTTTAAAACCATGAACTCTTCAGAAATTCAGTTCATTGTGGGATTCTTACTGCAGTTCTCTGGTATTACCTGTCTTGTGTTCTTAGCAAACTCTATGACAGGTATTTGATATCTTTCCTAAATTCTCAGATATCTTTATTGCTGACCACGTAATTGAACAGATATGCAGATATCCCAATGCTCATTTTCTTAGTGCACATTTTTAAAAAACATTTATTTGTCTGAGTTGCTTTATTTTTTTATTATACCAGATGCCAATTGCAATTGCTGAGCACACTACCAAAGGTATGTGTCTGCAGTCCTCTGCTAAGAGATTAAATTAAGCCATGTAGAAAATGATGTGTTCTAAAAGGACAATATTTTTGTGAACATCTTTGTTTTTATTGTCTGGTTAATTGTTGACTGAATTTCCCCCAAGGCTGTGAAAATGCAACAAGTAATGACTCAGAGAAAGAAGTATCAGGAAAAATCATGACTTGGTTTGGGAATATTCTATACTTGTTATGTTTTGAGAAGCTACAGCAGTGCCTGATAGGGTCCCACGCAGGGACGCAACTCTGGTACCCACTCTCCATCTTCCCTTTTTAAATTAACGTGTAATTTATATGCAGTAAAATGGACAAATCTTTGAGTGCTTAGTTCAGTGGCTTTTGACCCATGTGTAATCCTCACCCAAAACGAGATTCAGAACATTTATGTCACCTACAAAATTTCCTTACTTCTGCACAGTTCCTTACCTAGGACAGACTGTGATGGCTACATCCCCAGCCCTTTTTATCTTTTATTTTAAAGCAGGGCCTTGCTAAGTTGCTGAGTCTGGCCTCAAACTTGTGAGCCTCCTGCCTTAGCCTCCCCAGTGACTGGGATTATAGGTGTGTACCACTATGCCCACTCGTGCCAGGCAAGTGCTTTACCACCAAGCCATGTTGCAAGCCAAGAAACAGTTTATTTTTTATGATTCTAAAGTAAAACATCTATAGGCTCCAGCTGATATTATGCTTTATATTTATTTCTGGCTTTTCTTCCCCTCTTATAAAACTAGCATTCTGGGCAATTTTTTAAAAATGCACTAGTTTTAATAAAATGGGCTCTTTATTCTTTCCCACACTGTCACAGTTAATTTGGACAAAATCAGTCTGTTACTGTGAGAATTGCTATTCAACTAAAAATGTATTATGATCTGCTGCACACATAAAAATTACATTATAATGAGAAAAACTGAGCTAAACATAATTGTGCCTATACCAGAACTGTGACAGGAAGTGTCTCATAACAGTGGTGATTTCCATATCAGTGATAATTCTATTGTCTGATTGCATTGTATTCTCCTTGCTGCCATATTGATGCACAGAATGTGTCCATCCATTCCTAGGAGATGCAGATGCAAAAAAAAAAAAATAGTTAACTTCCTTTCTTTCTTACTTATTCCTTGAAAAGTCTTAAGTAATTTGAAAGTAAAAAAAGTAATAGCAGCCAAATTCTATCCCACAAAGTTGCTCCTTCCTTCCTTCCTTCCTTCCTTCCTTCCTTCCTTCCTTCCATCCTTCACCTAAATCCCTTTATAAGCTTATGTACTTGTTAGAGGTATCTTATGAGCACATCTTTGTGGCCTCAATGTTTAGAGCAAAAGCATTCAATCATCCTCTGCCTTTGGCCAGTGCCTGCTGGGTTATAAGGGCATATTGTCATTGCTAAAGTGGCCACCTGGAAGACAGATGAGCTTTACTACTTCTCAGAAGTACAGATGGGAAATAGGAAGGGAGAAGTCTTCTCCTACTCACAGGTGCATCACCAGATCATCCCTTCAGCCCTTAAGGGTACTTCATGACGTAGGCTTCTGGGCGAGATCAAAAAGCATGAAAGTTACAAACACATTCATTCTATAAGGAACTTCACCTGCTTTTCTGGTCCTTTCCCTTTGATCTCAACTCGGGACTATTTACTGAATATTTGCTGTATTTAGGACATTGTACAGGGAGCTAAGGACGTAGCTCAGTGGTAGAGTGCCTGCCTAGCATCTGATAGGTCCTGGGTTCAATTCCTAGCACTGCACACACACACACACACACACACACACAAATATTGTGCAAGATGCTGAGGGATTAAAAGGAAAGAAAATAAATGAAAACTTCCGGAAATCACATTAGGAAGAATGTGCCCACAGTGGCGTATGGCTTATAGCAAAGACAAATCTATATTGATTTTTCAAAGCAAGAGCTGCTACAAGATATCGTTACAGACGTATAGGTTTTTAAAACCAAAACAACTACACATTCTTACTATACTTTCCATGCTTATAAAGTCTAGAAAAGCACTTCCTTCAGATCGTAAATTCCACTTTATCAGAATTTATACAAATACCCAACTGTGCATGGATGCAATTTAAAAAATAAACACCTCTATTTTATTTATTTATTTTTATGTGGTGCTAAGGATCAAACCCAGAGCTTCGCACGTGCTAGGCAAGTGCTCTACTGTTGAGCTACAACCCCAGCCCTACATAGATGCAATTTTGGCAGTTGCAAGTGATGGCTGATTTACAGCCCAACTGATTCTTGGGTATTGGTGGCAAGTCTGGCCTTAAGTCTGGAATTGCCTGACTTACAGCTTCTCCTCACTCCTGAGTTGTGTGAAGAAAATTGACTTCCTCTGATTTCTTATACATGTGTATTCTTGAGAAAGAAATCTTTTTTTTTTTTTAACTAAATCTTGGGTAGTTTTAGAAATATATGAATTCTTGCATCTAATTGCATTTGCACAATAAAGTTTTCTCAACTAAAAATTTCTCTCTCATCTTTTTTCAACATTGATAGCATTGACACACCTTGAGTGTTTAGTCCATAGAGGGTTGGAAATGCCAATTATGATCTTTAGAATAGGGCACGAGATAACTTATTTAGATTTAAGGAGGACCATAAGGAGAAGTGCTTAAATTGGGTGTTATTTCTAGGTAAATTTTTAATGACTTCAGTTGAGAATAGAGGAATCAGAATTCTATGGATTGGGTTAGAAAAAGAGGTGGGCTTGGAAAATACTGAATGAATTTCATGGTAAAGTTTTAGGCCTGAAGCTCCTGGGTTTGGTATCAGGAGCTAGGTATGGGCAGGGCTGAAGCTGGAATTAGAAGCCCCTTACTCCCCTTAGGCACTGGAGACATTTCTACGCAGGACACATTCAGCTCTCTCAAAAGGGTCCAAAGCATTTCCCATCTCAGGTTCTAAGTTAGAGGACCAGGGTGGATCCAAGAAGCAGGAGTGAAGAATTCTGAGTCATAAAACCCCACTTTGAATATTGGGAAGACGCGCCCTAGAAAATTGGAGTAAAAGTGCTCTTTCAGGTGCATATTAACTTCAGTGAAACAAGAAACTTGATGAAACTTTGAAGAATGAAACTGAAAAGATTCTTGGGGAAAAGAGATAGTAAACAGTAATTGAATGGACTGTTTACAACACACAAAATGTTTTATATATATTTTTTTCTTTTTTCATCTTGAAAGCATTTATAGGTTTACTTCTGACTCCACTTACCCATGGGGTCTTTTCTTCATCTGCACATCATATCACCATGGAGCTCTTTGGATATTGGCCCCTTGAGGATGTGGGTGTCACTTTAATTATAGGAAAAAAGAATATATGAAATAAATAAATCGATAAACACAAACTGCTGTCTCAGGTGGGCTTCGTTCATCATTGGAACCTTTTAGCAAAGAAAGGGTGGTTGACTTGTAGCTAATCAATCTTTGACACAATTCATGAAAGAAATTCTCCCCCTTTCAATGACTGCAGACTTTTGCTTTCTTCTCACACTCTCTAGCTGTTCACCTCTCCTCTTCCATGGCTTTTCTTCCATTGTCCTTTTGGTCTCCGTGATCTGTGCCTTCGGTTTATTGGCGCTGCTCAGCCCCACAGAAGTTCCTTCATGTTTGCTGCAAACAGTCCCACACAGAGAATTATTTGGGTTAAGGAAAAAGGGGCACTTTTCTCCTGAATCATGTAGTTGCGTCCCTAGTGTCTTTCCTTACAAAAATAGGCACTTCAAACATTTGATGGCATTGATCTTTCTTCTTTATTTAGATTGAATCTTAGACGTACTTTTCATAGTGTCTAATAATCCATGATTGGATTGATGACCTGGGGGAGGTATCATAATGGAAATGCTCCCCCATGCCTTTGGAGGATCCTAAAAGAGCTTGTGCCTAGTTCCAGAGGGTGAGGCAGGTGGGAACATGGATGGAGTCCTGAGTGGACTGCCATTCTTCATCATTAAGGGGACTTCATCTCTCTCTCTCAGTGGTGTGGCTTTGTCTAATACCAGTTTTCCTTGCACCTACAATGGTGCTGAGAGACTTCGATAGCAAATATTTTAGGAAAAAAACAGAGAAATTTTTGCTAAATTGGTACATGCTATATTCCTTAGAGGTGCAATTTTTTTTTCCCCCAGCAGATTGTTTAGGTCTTAGTTACAGAGCATTCTTGCTATCTCGAGTCCTTTTTATCCAATGGTAGCTTGTAGACCTACTCCTTCTTCTTTCTTTTTTTCTTTTTCTTTTTTGTATTTGTGGACTGAATGGATCCCATAGCAGGTGTACAGCTGGAACTACTGATGTTACTTCTACATTAAATATTTATAATGCCATTTTACGCATTTCAAAATATGTTCTAACAGGCTTTAGGTGCGGCAGAGGGAGAGAGAGGGGAAATGGGCATTAAAAATTGAATTCTTCTTCCCAGGAAACCTTTGAGAAGGCCAGTTTGAGTAGCAGCAGCAGTGGCGCAGCCAGCCTGAAAAGTGAGCTCTCTGAAAGTGCAGACCTGCCCCCTGAAGGCTTCCAGGCCCCCTGTGGGAAGGACGAGGACAGGGCCTGTGATGAAATCCTGTCAGATGATACCTTCAACCTGGAGCATATTGAGAAAGGTGCTTCTGAGGCCAGTGTGTCAGCATGAATTACACTCTTGACTTCTTTCTGGTTCAAGGTTCATTTGCTTTTTTTTTTTATTTTTACTGATGTGCAGATATATATTCAGAGCTGGATGATGAGTTGGATGTTTCGGATAACTCCAGCGGCTCCAGTTCGAGCCCTTTGAAAGAGTCGACCTTCAGTAAGTTTTCTGTACAAGTTTGCTATTTGTGGGATCCCAACAGGTATTGGTTTGGGAGTTAGACCCAATGCATAGCCTGGGTTTGTTTTCCAGGTGTCTTGCTAATGAGGACAGGCGCATCTGTCTCTGACAGAGCCCAGAGGCCAGCCAGCACTGTGGTTTACATTTCCTCCACTGTCAAAGGGATGGTTTCATTATTTCTGCCAGCGAATTGCAGGTTTTAACTGGGGAACTGAGATAACCAATTTCATGAGAACTAACCACGAGAACCACAGCAATGGCCTTTTATGATTTGTTGGTCAGAGGGACCAGAAACCTGTGGAAGAAATTAGCCTTGGTGTGGACTCATTTTTGTACAATTTTACTTACGTTAATGTGACAGGATATATTATATTTAAGAACACTAATGTAAAACAAAATGTTTTTAGAACTATGAAAAAAATATGATATATAAATTCATCCAATGTTGTTAGTCCTAATTGGAAACAGGAAAGAAAATAGTCATACTGAGGAATAAAACGGAAAAGGAAAATATATATTTAGATAGAATTTAAAGATAAGAAAAGATAGGATTAGGAGCTGGGGTTGTAGCTCAATGGTAACAGTGTTTGCCTAGCATGTGTGAGGCCCTGGGTTCGATCCTCAACAGCACATTAAAAATAAATAAATAAAATAAAGGTATTGTGTCCATCTACAACTAAAAAAATTTCTTTTTTAAAAAAGAGATAGGATCAAATACACTATACAAACCTGAAACGGAAAGACTTCCATTTTAATATGGTTTTAATATTAAAAATGGAAGTTGGAGAAAAAATATAATTCTCTCAAAATGGTAAGTTGATAGAATATAGAAATTATACATAGAAATCCTCCAAAATAAATTAAGAGTAAATAATTCTTTCTCCTCAGTGACTCTACTATGAGAGTCTCAAAAAAGAAGGTTTAAAGTAGTCTAAGGATGACCGTGGAACTCTAAGGAGTTAGTTACATCCTTTCTTTTTAAAACTTCATTGGTCCATCAAAATGGTGACTAGATCTTCCAGATTTTTTGGTACAATCACAATTTCCAAACCTTGTTCCTATTTCCCCTGTAAGTTCCTACCTGATAGATAAAATGTTTTGATTTGCAATTGGGAAAATCATGAATATTACATGAGAGAAACTTTTTATCTATATAAACATGCATAGTACATTCTAGAGGCAATTCAGTTCTGTTCTAAGAGGTCAGTGCTGTTTATCCCTGGTGACAGTGATTGGGTGGGGAAGGGCATAGGGAGCCAGGGAGAATTTGTATATTAAATTTGTATATGGTAATGTGTAGCTGTCTTGGCAAAGGCCTTAGGGGGATGACTATGACACAGACATGCTATTGTATTTTGTTAACTATTAATAACATTTTTTGTTGTTGTTGTTGTTTAGCATCTACTCTTTGGAGAAAGGCCCCTAAACCAACCTGTCAAATAGATAGTAATTTGTAACATTATATTTTAGTTGATGCTTTCATGAACAAAGAGCATCTTTACAGTATGTATAATTGCTCAGATAACAGAAATGCAGCATTGAAAAAAAATTGCAGAGGACATAAGTTATTTTTATTCTCTTGTTTCAGGCATTTTAAAGAGAAGTTTTAGTGCTTCTGGGGGAGAAAGACAATCCCAAATGAGGTATGTACAAGCTGAGCTCCTAGAAGTATTTTTAAACTTTATAGAGCTGAGTGATTGGTGGTTACATTGAAACTGATTGCCAGAAGATACTATGGACTTACAAAAATGGAAACTGTCAGAGCCTGACCTCCCAGAACCAACCCTCCCAGCTTACCAAGGAGCATGCTGGGAAGAGTACTAGGCTTGCACTTGGATTTTAGTCCAGCTCTTCCTTTTTCTAGCTTTGTGACCTTCAGTCACTTAGTCTCCCTGAGCTCATTGTGGGTTCAGGGGTGGGACAGTTGAGTTCCATGAGGCCGTCTGGGACCCTGGCTCTTTTTATCTGGTTCCTCTACATCCCCAAGGTATACATCTCATCCTCATGGCAAGTGTGGCCATGAAAAGGAAAAAGGAATTGGGGGCACATCCTTTCTTTTTAAAAATATGATCAGTTGTTGTGCCCATGACTGTTCACACATAATTTTGGCCAGATTTTTCTTTTTTGACCACATCTAGCTGCAAGGGATGATAGAATATACTTGGGATATTCTTTTTTTTAGAGAAATAAATTATTTCAGGACAACTAGTTGTGTCAGTTAACAGTTGTCTTTTGGAGTAAGGACTGAAATAAAACTATTAGATTTGGGCTTTTGCAAGTCCCTGATAACCTTGAGAACAGTCTCAGTGGCATGGGGTAAGGAGGAGGCTGGATTGTTGGTAGTCTTAAAGTTGCAGCAGCAGGAAGTAGAGGCAGTTGAAGAGAGTGAGGAGTAAGCTGGAGAAGTTTGTGGGTGATGTTTGATGAAATAGGACCTCCTACAATCAAGGTAACCTCAGGGTATTTGGAACTGTGCAGAAGAAACCAATGAAGAAGAGATATTCAAATGGGAAAGAGATTAACAGTGTATGGTTACAGAGTAGCTTGGGGTCCAAAGAGTGGGCCTGAAAAACACAGAGGGGAGAGAGGGCAGGCATTTAGATTTCTCTTTGTCTGGAGAGAGAGAGAGAGAGAGAGAGAGAGAGAGAGAGATACAGTTAAGCTGCAGAACTAGAAAAGAGGTGTCTATCTGTTAGAGGATGTTCTAGGCCTCTGCAGAGAGGAGTGTCTAGATTTCAGGAGTCTGGTCCACCAGGAACAACCAACATAGAGCTGAGTAGAGCTAGGTAGAGGGACTGTTAGAGCTGGGGCATTACAAAAGAAAATTATGACATATGGCTGTACTTCCCAGGTAAGAGACTTTTATATTAAAATGGAGATTTCCAATCAGATGAATTCAGAGATCTTGGCAGCACCAAATAATTCTACTCTTATTTTCTAAAGGGACCCAGGGAAAACTACCTTATTAAAAAAAGAAGAAGAAGAAGAAGAAAGAAATAAAAAGGAATATATGTACCATATATTTAGATTTGAGATGGTTTTTAAAAAGCTAGTCATTAAACATTTTGTAAAAAAATTGGGTAAACTGAAATCAGCAGGTAGGAGAAGTTCTGTCTGTAGTAGAGATATTGAGACCAGTTTGAGATAAAACTAGGTTCTTTGTTTCTACTTGCAGGTGGGGTTTGTATAAGCTGCAGGCCTCTACAACTGAGAAAGGGCCTTTTAGTGCTACTAGCAGCCAATCATGGCAGGGGACGTCTACTGGTGTCAGCTCTGAGGGTTACAGCTGGCAAAGCTGGATTCTTCTTCACTACTATTGAGTGGCATGTTGCAGCTCTCAATGGCAGGATATGCCTACTAGTGTCACAGCAGACACCAGCAGCTCACTGTCAATTTCTTTTTGCTGGGTTCTTGTCTTGCAAATAAAAGACTAAATTTATGGTCAATGGAAGGCAAGAGTGAAAAGAAGTAGGATTTATTCAAGTAGAAAGAACAGAGAGACAGAACTCTCATAGGGTAAAAGGGGACCTGATAGCAGGTTGCCACTTGAGTGTACTAGTGTAGGGGTTTATGTAGCTCTTGGGTCAATGCAATTGGTTCAAGTTTATGATAATCAGGTTTTGGAAAAGTACCAGTGGTATTGGTCCAAATTTATGCTAATTAGGTCTTGGAAAGTACTCTTGCTACTGGTTAACAATTGAGCTGAACTTTCCTCCATTCAGGCCTGCCCCCATTTCTGTTTTGCAGCTCATACCCCCAGGCTGGGATGTGCGGGGAGAGGTAGAGAGAGGGGTTTGGCACCCTGGCTCACCACTCCTCAGGCCCATGCCAGCATGGCAGGCTCTGCATACATGACCCATGTTCACTGCCTGTGTTCCAGCATGCCCTGAATAAGGGCTTGGCTTCAGTATTACAGAGTGAGCTTTAACTTGGGTTTATGAACATGTTAACAAATGGAAAATGGCCTGTACCCTGAGGTTGAGACTTTGGAAACTATGTTCTGAGGTAGATAAAACATGATGTAACATTTGCATAGCTCTGCCATGTAAGGGCACTTGTGGTATGACATGACATCAGGAAACACAGGCTAGTTTAAGACAAGCTCTCTTCCCTCAAGGAACTCACAGTGTAATGCCAGACAAGGGCAAGGCTGTAGGAGAGCTTATGACAAAAGACAGCCTGTACCTCATGTCAGGGGAGAGGGCAGAAAATTAATAATTTTTTGACTTCCAGGTGATTCTTAAGTCTTCTCTGAATTAAAAGGAGAGATCTCTAAAATGTATTTATAATTTTAAGAAAAACATTAAATAGAGCTAAATTAATTTTCAGTCTAATTTGCTTGGAATTTTCTTGTTTTATTAATGTGAACTCATCCTACAAAACATTTAGAAGCAAAATGATAAATTCAAATATAAAAGAAGATACTAAAGCTACAGAATAGAGTAAAAAAAATAAATAAATAGAAAATCGAGCGTGTAGAGGTTTTTTCCTTGTCTATTTTGTGCCATGTAGCAAATAGTGTAACATAATGAGACTTTGGGCAGCTCTCCCTCTTGCAGACTCTTACTGGCTCATAAAAAAAGGGAGTTGGTCCCAGTGAACAGATGTCACAGGAAAGTATATACCTGATCTGAGCACAACTCAGACTTGGCCCTGGCTAAATAGTACAGAGAGAGCGCTTGGGCATAAATTCTTGACTTTGGTCACTCCAGATAGCAGGAGCTAAACTTAAACCAATTAAGAGCTAAAATAACTCCCTAATAACTTGGGATAGGCTTTATTTTGCAAATGAGTCAGGCCAACAGGGTAAAACCTGAGCAAATGGAACTAGAAAGGACAGCTTCTGCCTCCTGAAGGAAATACAGAAGTTTGAAGGCTAGAAAAGGCAAACTCAATATTAGAATTGGAAGGTACCCAAACTTTTTCGGGAATATAATTAACAGTAAGACCAAGAGATGATCACTCCCCAATTTCTTTGAAATTTCTAACTTCAGTCATTTAACAATTTTATTAAAAAATCTTCTGCCTGCATTACTATTTGCCAGGAAAGATTACAAATGGGCTTAACAGTTTTGAGTATGAGCTTTTATGTATAGCTTTATAGATTGATTCTATATGTATGTATGCCAGTTCTAATCCAGTAAGTCACATTTTATTTAACTTAAATCATTCTGTAGAGTGAAATTTGATAAGGCACATAAGAATTTCAACCTCTATTAAACTAAAATCCTAGTAATGTCTGGTCATTGTAAAAATTGCCTTCTTAAGAATATTCATCTGAACTGGACATGGTGGTTGGTGCATGCCTATAGTCTCAGCTACTTTGAGAGACTGAGATGGGGGGATTGCTTGAGTCCATGAGTTCAAGACCAACTTTGACAACACAGTGAGAATCCATCAAAAAATTTATTTACTTATTAAAGTGATATTTATTACTATGTATCAAGCATGCTCCAAACTATGTGTAGATTATCTTTGCATTCCTGAACACAGTATCTTGCATATAGGTACCAGTCCACGAATATTTTTTAATTAATAGATAAATTACTGTGAGGTTTTTTGTTCTTTTTAGTTATACACAACAATAGAATATATTTTGATGTATTTACACAAACATGGAATGCCTCTTATTCTAATTAGAATCCCAGTCTTGTGGTGATACATTATGTAGATATTAACTGTGGTGTATTCGTATATGTACATAGGAAAGTTATGTCTGATTGAGTCCACCATCTTTAACTGTAAAGAACTGAAATCTTCTTTACTGGCTTGGATCTACAGCTTTTGACATAGTCAGAGCTTAAAGCCCATTTTTTTTTTTTTTTTTTTAAGATTCGGTTGCTCAGGCAACAAGATTTTTCCATGCCTGCTTGCCTCCTGTTGCCAAGGCAACCCAGGGTAGAGTTGGCAAGCTGGTTTGAGACATCAGATGTTTGCAGTACCAGAGATGCCTGTGGTTCACAACTTCTTTGATAAATTGGTGATGCATATTTGTGTTTGAGAGTATGCTTCTGTCTCTAATCTCTGTATATAGAGATGATTATGGTCTTTGTGATCATAAGGCATCAAAGATGCGACCTGAAAGACCCCTGTGCCATCCTAGAACCTGTGATTATTCCCACCTTTAACAGATGTCTTGCTTATTTTTACTTGTGGCTATTTTCTCCTCAGCCCTTTTTCATAATCTGAATCTAGTTTTCCTTTGATGAAATGGATTCTTCTTGATCATGACTTGCTAGAATCAACCTGGCCTACCTGCCAATATCATAGTCCAGCCGTCTTCCAAGCAAAACAAAACAAATAAAATGGAAACAAAACAATGCCCCACTTGATTCCTTTCCTGCAACAGTTCTACACTCTGCTGGCATATTGCTCATCTGTTTCTGGCTGTCACTGCAATATGAGTGCAGGGCACAGGAGCATCATACGCTTCCTGGTCCTGATAGCAGCTCTATTAACTTTATAGATAGATGACGGCCCTTATTGAATATGAGAGCTCAACCCTACCTAATGTCACTTATTAACACAAGACATGCTTATGAATGTCACTGCCCAGAAGAGACTTTCAGCTGTAAAATCCTAGTTAGCTCCTCTGGTGTAGTTGCTAGAGCCTCGGAAGGCATATTCTTAATATTGTAAGCCAAGCTTCTCATTTTAAAAGGTTAAAACTTTTTAAATTATTGTCAACATCAAATAGTGTTGACTACTTTTCACAATTTAGTTATGTGATACACTAAAATCCATGTGAAAATATTTTCTTCATTCAGAGATATATTTAAAGAAATTCTTATGGGAGAGACAAGTCTAGAGCTTTATTTCCTTCATAGCCAGGACTTTGGTGACAAAATAATTGGCCCAATAATTCATGCTCTGTTTGAATTAATTCAGTGAATAGTCTATCGAAAATTAAAAACAAAAAAAACAACAACGACAACTCATGTCTGTGTTCTCCACCTTACCCATTAGTGATTTGGGGTGGAAGTTGTAGGCTTATGCTCATTTTTGACATCTCCAGGTTCTCTTTTGACTTATGAATTCTGACAAGGTCACAGCAGATCTGAAGAGTCCTGCAGGTGATGGCCTTTTGGAATCCTTTCAACCTCCGAGGCCCTGAAATCCTTTGGTCAGTCTGAAGTGCTTACTGGCTAGCACTCATGTTAAAAACTTTCAGAGGTCACATTCTTCAATATGTTTGGGCCTTTTCACCAAAAAAAATGTCTGGAATGTTTCCTTTGTGTTTTCCAGCTTGAGCTATTATGGGAACGCCATCCTCTGTGGCCATAATGTTCCAGTGGACATAAACACTCCACATGCTTCCAATCTAGAGAGAGGCCGACTTCCCTCAGGCTCTGCATAATTTCAGTCATTTGTCCATCTGTGGGCAAAAACAATTGCACAGTAGAAGCTGTCACCACTGATCACAATGAATCCGTTCTGTTTTGAAGTTTCAGATGACTATTTTCTTATGGTTAATGATATAGTTTCCAGAGAAATCAATGTATTTTTTTCCAGTTATACTTAATAATCTCTTAAGTTCTAAGACTATGGAGACTGGTTCTTTTTGCCATCCCCTCTCTAGTGTCTAGCACAGTGCCTACTTGGAGTAGGAAGTCAATAACTATTTAGTGAATATTCGAATAAATGAGTAAATGTGTGATATTTCTTTGTAAACATTCACCAAAGTTAATTAAGGAGGAATTTAGAATTATATAAAGGAGTAACAAGGGTGATACAACCTGGCGTTGCCAGGAGGGCCTCGTTCACATATCCTACTATGTATTATATTTTTCAATATGTGCAAGTATATGAAATATTGAATTCTTCAGGACAACAACAATAGTCATCTAACTCAGTATGTGAGTGGTTACCAGCTTTTCAGGAACACCCATAAACTTGGATAAAAGTTCTCCATAAGTTGGATTTTTTATTCACCTTTTAAGATGATGAGGCCTGTTTTGGGCTACTACTGTAGGGTTAGCAACTATATGGCCTGATTGTAATGTGTATATAAGGACTTCATTCTATGGAAGCATCAGTGTTAAATATGGAGAGTGCTGGGCACCTGTGACTGACTCTTGAACAGTTGAAATGTGGCTGGCATAACCAAGGAACTAAATTTTCTAGTTTCACTTAATATTATTTTAAATGTAAAACCATGTAAAAGGTCATTTATTTTTACATGTTAAAATGATAATATTCTGGGAAATATTTGATTAAATAAAATTGTAAAATCAATTTCACTCTATTTATTTATTTTACTTTTTAATAATGTGGCTACCAGAAAAAAATTTAAATTATGTTTGTGGCTTACATTATATTTTTATTGGGCAGTGCTGGACCCATCCAGAAGGCTAGGAGATAATGGTAACCCAAAAGCATTTTCTGGGCTCTGTTGCGTGTTCAAGGATGTGAGGAAGCCAAAGCAAATGCTCAACTCTTTAGCCCAGCCCTGAGGCTACCCACCCACATGGGGGCGCTCCTGTGAACCTCCCTCTTTTGAACTCTCAGAGAGCTTGTCCATTCCTTTCTCTCTTTAAACATATTTCTTATCAGAGGTCTATGGAAAATATATTAACACTCCCAAACTGGCGAGTTTCATTATATTTCAAGGCTCTGGAAACTTGGGCTGGGAACAGGAAAAAAAGAAAAAGAAAAAAAAAAAATATATATATATATATATATGATCAAGAGAGGGGCTGGCTTGGTGAGAGTCAAGGGGGTAGAAAGGGATAGAGAAGGAACTCAGAGGTGGATACAAAGAATTTGGTATTGTTCTAGTACTTAAGTGGTATGAGTGAAATTTTGTTAAAAATTTAGGCATAAGTTGCATACAGGTATAGAAAATTTGATGATTAAAATGAAAGAATTGGGGCAAGAGAATTATCAGTCATGTTTGCTTGTATTTGAATCCTAATATTCACTCCTATTGAGAAAATACCTTCCTGTGCCTCATAGATGTTCAATATATTTTTTTATTGGATTGCATTACATCAAAGTATAGTTCTTGTAGCTTGTCAGGGCACAGATGTTTCTCATTTCATTACAAAAAACAATTATGAAACTGGCTGTAGGTTATAGTGGGAAAATATAAGACTGGAGATTAGGAGGAAGGCCTGACACCAAATTTCTAAATGATCAGGCAGTCTAGAATTTAGAGGCAAGAAAATCAAGGGATATGAACAGCACTGGAAACTCTAAGAAAAATGTAACCCTTTTAAATGAAAAAAATCATCTCATGTCAACGGAAGACTTATAGGTTTCTTTTCTTTTTTTCCTTCGAAGACTACAGAAACCAATCATGGAAAATCCAACATATAACATTTAAATATTTTTTAGAGTTTTGATTTTAAGTGTAATAAGAATATCACACAGGGCATGAAGATTTATATTCTTAATTGTACTTAAAACTTATAAGCAGCCCTGGTAAGACAAGAGTTCTTCCATCTCTACCTGTTTGCATGTCCATTCTGTTCTGCGTTAGAATTTGTTTATTTCCCTTAACCTCTTGAGAGTGTCTTCAAGGAGAAAAGCATGCGCTTAGATTTATAATGTAGACCACAGCAGAGTAGGCCAACAGCAAATGTTTGTCAAGTCCAAGTCGAAAGAGTCATTCTAATGGCCTCTACTTTGGTTTCCAGGGACTTCATTGGAGGAATAGGATCAAGACCAAGACCAGGTAACTTAGTGTTGGTAGCAATAGAATGCAACATACCTTCCTGAAATTCAGTGTGATTTATGTTACAGTTTCATACCTTTCCCCCTTTTATTTCTTCAGCTTTGCTGCCTCTTGACCTGCTTCTGAAAGTGCCACCCCTCATGCTCAGGGCCCACGTTAAGGAACTAGAGGCCAAGTTAGGGACAGGGTGGCAGTCCCACAGCCTTCCTGCTGTGATTCTTCGAAATCTCAAAGATCATGGTAGTACTCCTTAGAACACATTAATGTTAAGTACAGAATGGGTGAACACAGAATTATAGTTGGGCCTGAAACCTCTGGTGGACATTTGAGGGGTAATTTTAATACAAATAGCAGGAGAATTCTGTTTGGTTTTCCACCATTATTGCAATTTGATGTTAACAAAATGCTTTCTGTGTTCACTTATTGACTAAAATATTATAGGCTCTTTTTCCAAAATTTGCATTTCTACCTTGGTGGGAATGTTAACCAGTTAAGCTATTGATGCTTAAGTGTGTACCTACTAACAAAAAATAGTAACTGTGTTTCATGTAGGTATTTCTGTAAACTCTATGCCTACATGATCCAAAGAGTGAATACTTTTTTTTCTTTCTTCTTTTTTTTTTTTTACTCTGGTTCATAAAATTATTTTTCTTTGTATTTGATTAAAATGATATTTTATTATATTATTTCTCTAATTTGTAAAGTATGGATCCTTAAACATAAAAGTTTATAATGTTGGTTTGGGAAGGAATGGATGTGTTAATTAATCTGTTTCTAATTTCTTTGAGAGACACAGAGTCCAACAGTAACAGTAAAATTATTAGCTAACCCTGGACAATTCAGAAAAAAAAATCCCTAGTGATTGTGGTTTAATATTTGTGAATGTTCGACTCTTGAGTATAAAGTTCTATTTGACTATTTTGTGAGATTATTGTTTAATGCTGTGCTCACTTTAGCTTCTTTTTGATTCACAATATTTTGTGCAGTTGATGTGTATGGTGAACATTAATGATGTGAATGGATTCACTGTAATCTTGGACCATGCTTAGTAGACGTTTGTTAAATTTTCCTTGAAAGAGTGATTGACAGTGTGAGGTCATTACAGTGTCAGCATAGATGCAAAACAAGATGGCTTTATTATTGAGATGCCTAAACTACCATGTTGACCATGGCTCTGTTCCTGATGTGTTGGCAAAGGTAAGTTAATAATGTAATCATGAAGCTAAAATGATTGTTGTTGACTGATTCTATAGTGGCAAGTGTGAGACACACATATGTGTTAACACTTCATGGTTCTCTTCTAATTAATAATAGGAATTCTTTTTATTAAAGGGCATATTGAGTTGGACCAGTGTAAGCCTTGATTTTATGTCAGTGATATTGATCAGATCTCTGGATCTTTAGCAAACTATTTATATTATGGCACAGTTTACATATATCCTTTATTCTTCCACTTTGTTGTACCTCTAATTTTAAAAAAGTCACTAATTTATATATTTTAAAATATGAATCAGAAAACACTAAATCAACTGGCATCTTCAGTGCCAGTGAATGCTACCTCTGACCTATAAAACAAGTTAACAGTTTTTCCAATATTGTTGAGCACATTATTGCACTGGAGAAAATTTGGGTTGCCACTCAGATTTTGTGAGTATTCACATTTTTGAGTCAAACACTAGACCTTCATTTTTCTCCATCTTAATACAGAATTATTTTTCTGTATATTACTAAAGTCGTACTTTTTAAAGTGTTGTAGGTAAATTCAAACTATTAGTTGTTTTTTTTTTTTTGAGAAGAGAGAGGAGAGAGAGAGAGAGAGAGAGAGAGAGAGAGAGAGATAGAGAATTTTTTTAATATTTATTTTTTAGTTTTCGGCGGACACAACATCTTTGTTTGTATGTGGTGCTGAGGATCGAACCCGGGCTACACGCATGCCAGGCGAGCGCGCTACCGCTTGAGCCACATCCCCAGCCCCTATTAGCTGTTTTTATCAAATTTTCTAATAACTGGTACCAGCCCCATTGACTTGGGTCACCTTATCTGCAAGTCATGCTTTTTTCTAGTCATTCCCTGGGTACTTCTGGCCTCAGAGTGTAAAGAGGGGACATTGACACTGTACTCTAACAACAGGGAAGTGAGTCTGGACCAAGGTGTCAGGAGATCACTTGTGAGTCACCTTAACAACTTGTTACTAAGAGTGGGTAAAGCACTGATGTGTTAATGTTTTATTTGGTTTTTTTTTTTTTAAGGCACATTATATTGGTGTGTTTTTAAATTTTTATTTACCATTTCATTTAGTTTTCTTGGATGGAAAGGAACATAATCAACATCTACAACCCTGTAGATGTTATTTTGCCTAATTAAAAAAAAAGGCAGGAAGGGAGAATTTTGTATGAGTGTGATATTGATTTTTCTAGTATGTGAACATTATTTTCCATGTGCTATGGCAGAACCACAGGTAAGAAGCATTATTTTAGAGTTCCAAGTGAGCTGTGTTATAATATGGTCTTTCTCGTATGGAACTTATGGAATTTTAGGTTCATAGTGTGATGATACAGCAGTATTTAAAATTACCTCCAAACCTCTGTGGAACATAACCATGAAACTATTTCAAGTTACTTTTATTAAAAGTCCTCTTGTTCTATCTTCTAATACAAACAAATTGTATCAATAATTTATACACATTTGGGGGATTAAATACTAGGTTGCAGTTCCCTGCCAACAGAAATGAAAATTTAGGAATTCCATATTGCATCATTGAAAATATTAACGTTATTAACATGGACTCAATGAATGGATATATATCTGTATATCTATATCTGTATCTATATCTATCTATCTATCTATCTATCTATCTATATATATATGCATAAATTTTTTTGGCGGGGGTGGTTTTGTGGATTCAATCCAGGGCCTTATGCATGCAAGGCAGGCACTCTACCAAGTGAGCTATATCCCCAGCCCCAGATAAATATATTTAATATGTTTATTTTAGCTCTGTTTCCCTAATCTTTGTCACTTGTGAATTACCATTGGACACAGTTAGCCTTATCTGAGTACCATGTGTGTTACTATTTTCTGAATATTGTTCTTAAACTGACTCACTTTCTCAAACTTACTTGCAGGGGAAGTTGATATTATTTCTGTAAATGAGAAACCAGGAAGATACACTTGCCGTAAATAAATGGAAGTTCTAAACATAAATAAAGATCCAAGAAAAACAACATTAAATTCTAATTAGATATTGTTATGTCCTTATCTTTTGGTCTATGGTCTTTGTTATGAACGAGCATTAGCTAATATTTAAGAATGATGAGGATAGAGTTATACCATACTAAAACTTAAACCTTGATATAATCAGTGGAAAGAAAAAAATGGGAAAAGATATACCTTTTTAACTACATTTATTTCAAATTTGATATACCTAATATTAGTTCCTGATGGCTTAGGGAATTCAGTTCTTTAAAAACAGATTGATTCTTTTATTTCTAGAGTCTAAGCAATTAATCAAACCACTATCTATTACTGAACATTTTGCACAGCCAAAAAGTCCAGGGTCTGTTGTCTTTATTCAAAAAAAGTTTTCTCTTGAAGCAAAGGAAATGACATATTTGTGAAAATTTAATAATGTCAAAACAACTCAGGAAATGTATTCTTTGTCATGTACTTGGGGCACACTGTAATGTTATGGATATGTTTAGCATAAGTTAAATGTAAATTCTGGGGTGTGTGTATCAAACCCAAATTTTAAAGTGCAAATGTAATGTCAAGAGTGTGGCCTAATTTGACTGGATTAACACTGGCAGTTTTTCCTCTCTTGCTCAGTTTTTCATTTAGACAGTATCTGACACCCAGACATTGAACTGATGTATGGAGATTCTTATGAATAGAAACTGTCACATCACGATTTCTGAGCTCTTAATTTTTTTTCCCCCTAGATAACTATGAATCTATTTTTACTCTTGTCTTTTGTTCATAAAGGTCAGATATAAATAAAGTAGTCAACATTTCATCCAAATATTCTAGAGAGCACAGCTAATATTCTAGTTGTCTTTATACAAGCAACCCTTAGTAGCTTGCTTTCATTGACACACAGTATGTAAAAGGGATTTTCACAATTGCCAGGGTGATTTTGAATCCATGTTTTACCTTATTTTATCTCACAGAAACATTTTTAGCATGTAAAAATTAGCTCACTAGATCTTAGTCAAATCTCTTATAATACTAGTCTATGCTATATAACTTGGTGTACAATTATGTTTATATTTTTGTTTGATTTATAGTATGTTATATATGTTTCCCAACTAGATTATTGGCATCTTCAGTAAAATTTTACATACATAAATAGTGGTGTGTGTGTGTGTGTGTGTGTGTGTGTGTTTTGATATCTTGATACACGCCTTAAGTGGGTTCTCTGAGGTCAGGCCCTTGAAAAGTACTTATTCGGTAACTGATACAGATCCAGCATGTATTTAGCCCTTGTTTATCCTTGCTATTTTATTGAGACCAACTGCATAAGTAGTTTGAAAGAACATTATTTTTTTACATCGAACTTTTAAATACATGCTGATCATCTTTAATCTGAAAATCCAAAATCTGAAATAATCCCCAAACTGAAATTTTTAAAGTGCTGACGTGAAAAATTCACACATGAGTTCATGTGATGAGTTGCAATCACAATATCCATGCATTAAAAATATCGTGTAGTATTACCTTCATGCTATGGGCATAAGGCATATATAAACATAAATGAATTTTGGTTTAGGACTTGGATCTCTTCTCCAAGATGTCTCATGATGTATATGCAAATATACCAAATTGTGAAGCAATCTGAAATTCAAAACACTTCTCTTTCCAAGCATTTCAAATAAAGGCTATTCAACCTGTATTATTTTTTTTTTTAATATTAGACTTTAGATTGAAGTAGGAGTAGAAGGTACAAATTTCCTTTATCAATGATGCTTTGCTTCCTAATTCTTTATGCCAACGGAGGCACTGAGGAAATGCACACCAGGTCCCACCAGGATGCTTCCTGGAGATGCAGATTTTTTTCGTGATCTTTGCAGGGCCGTGTCATTTTAATGAGATGCTCAGTCTGACAGAAATTATTGATGGCCTCAATCTGAGACAAGTGCCAGCTGGAATCGGCTGTAAAATGGCAGCTCACACTGCTGCCCTCAGGGTTTCTGCCTGGGAGCAAAGGCTAAAGAAAGGAAGGGTTGAAAGGCACACCACTCTCTGGCAGGAATGAAGGGAGGTCACTGTGACTTGGGTAATGAGTGTAGCATAGTATACAAAGTAATTGAATTAATGGAGAAAAGCATGGCTCTCAAATTCCAAATTGTATTGTTAATGTTTTTTTTTTCTTAATGGATTTAAAAAATAGTTCAGAGTTTTCCCAAAGTCATTCAAACTGGTTTGTCACATAGACCAATTTAAATATTGAAGAGGGTGATGGATGGGTCAATAGTAATGAGAAACCTGAAGGTCAAGAACCTTGGGTTCATGTGAAGTCTTTGCACATGAACCATGCAATTTTACAAATGCAGAAATGTTCAGTACCAACAGCCAAGAATCCATTCATGCATTGGCTTCTGTTTGAGGAGTTGTTCGGTTCCTTAGGACCTTAACATATGTTTAACCCACAAGAGAATATTAATCATTGAACCAGTTGTTAAGTTTTTGTTAGTTTCCTTTCTTTAAGAAAAATGATGAAACAACTAAGTTAGGCTGCTTCCAATGGCTGCTGTAGGAATCACTCTCCTGCCAGCAAGAGGCCCCTTTCTTCTATCCAGGCCACTTGCCTGTCCTTTATAGGGAAGACCAGCTCATTCTTTTATTTTGATATCAGGGATTGAACTCAGGGCACTCAACCATTGAGCCACATCCCCGGCCTTATTTGGTATTTTATTTAGAGACAGAGTATTATTGAGTTGCACCTCACTTTTGCTGAGGCTGGCTTTGAACTCCTGCCTCAGCCTCCTGAGCCACTGGGATTACAGGCATGTGCCAACACACCCCACTCCCAGCTTATTCTTAATTGATACTCTTTCCTATGTGCTCAACAGATTGTTGGGGATGTTTTAGTTAGTGTATCAGTTAACATTTTTATTTATATAACAAAGTATTTTTTTTATTGTATTGGAGTGTAAAAGCACAGTTGTTGAAAGTTCTTCTTTAGCAAGTGTCCAAATTTTAACCTATTAATGATAGGACCAGGAGGAGGTCAAAAGAGTTGATTCTATGTGCATTAGAAGGACAGGGATGTATATAGTTAGCAAGAAGGAAAAGCAGAAAGAAAATTGCATAATTAGGGGATGGGGTTGAGGCTCAGTGGTAGAGCACTTGCCTAGCACATATGAGGCCCTGGGTTTGATCTTCAGCACCACATATAAATAAATAAATAAAATAAAGGTATTGTTTCCACAACTAAAAATAAAAATAATTTTAAAAAAGATTGCTTAATTAAGTATAAAACTTTTGAAAGTTCTACAGCGTGATAAAACCATACCAACGTCTTGTTCAGAATTAAAGTCATACCAACATGCCGATTTCTGTAGGTTAACTTCTAATACTACAGGGTTATTATCAGCATGTACATTTATTGGTGCAGATTGTTAGTTAAATAATCTTTGACTTATCCTAAGAGTATCGGATTAGGACCAAGTATGGTTATTAGAAAATTTTCTAGCTTGATGAGGAGTGAAGGGGGCAAACCTCTCCTTTACTTTCCATTCTTTTTAGATCAACTGGATCACTAGTTTTTCAGGAAAAAAAAATTCCCTCTAGTAGGAATAAAGGAAGTCAGTGTTTAGTAATTGCAGCATAGCGTGAGGAATAACTGAGACAGCAGAGAAGAACCAGGCTCTATGGACTAGGCCAAATGCATGTGCAATTTTTAGGCCACAAATTCAGGAATAAAAATGTGACTTCTGATATTTCCTCCAAACTCAATATCTATCTCTGCCATTATCAAAAGACATAATCCATTTTCCTACAGGTAAATTTCAATGTGTTGCTGATTTCTTTATTAAATTAGAATGATATTCGGCAAATTGACAATCGCTCTTCTCTCTTTCCCAGGGTGGAATTTTTTGTTCCCAGGGCTTTGTTGCATTTTAGTACTGGGGCTTTGAGACTGCTGTGCCGACACTGATTTGAGTGAGTGTGGTTACCCTTCCACATAGTGCCGCCTTAGTAGCGGCACTATGGTGGCTGCCTTACTTCTAGATTCTGTCTGTGTTTCCACCCATGGCTGTGTCCCCTTGACAAGAAAGCAAGATCTCTACAAGGCAAGCTGGCCTGCTCCAACTTCCCATCTTCTCAGGGACATGGGGAGGGCAGCCTATTCTTCCCCATCGCCCAGGCATGGAGACTTGGCGACTCAGAATTTCTCTGCTCTGATGTCCCATGAAGCTCTCTCTACTGCTTCCCACTTGCTCCCCCATACCATAGTGGGAAGGAGCACACACCTTGCATTCTCGGATCCCCAAAGTCTGAGTTCTGTCGTCCAACCGTTCCCCTCCTTCCTGCCTCAACACCAGACTTTGCCCAGAGCGAGTTGGACTGTGGGTGCCTCCTGAGCCTTACTCTTCTTCTTGTCTCCACAAGTCCCTCCTCTGAGAAGCTTTATTGCACCTTGAGGGGGCAGGAAGAAGAGTTTGTTCAGCGACAGTTCTTTTGAATCTTTCTGCCTTTTGTTTAGACTATTGCTTTTTTTAAAAAATTTTCTTTAGTTGTCAATGGACCTTTATTTATTTATTTATTTATATATGATGCTGAGGATCAAACCCAGTGCCTCATACATTCCAGACAAGCGTGCTACTGCTGAGCCACAGCCTCAGCCCCTAGACTATTGTTTTTTAAAGCCCAGTAACTCACTCTCAGTTCCCTGGCTCCTCTCTTTCGTGCCATCTTGGGCAAATGCTGCCTCATGCTCTGCTGCTGGACTGGGGATGTTGGTGGGATCAAGAGTGAGAGGTAATGCAGCTGCGTGCATTGTGCAAACAGTGCTGGCCCTGTTCTATGTGGCCATCTCTAGGAATTTCAACTTTAAAATCCCTGAGGTGGTATTTTATATTATGGAAGAATAACTGAAGAGATGGTAGTTTTTGAACTGGGGGACCCTTCCCCTCAAACATACAAAATTGTTAAGTCAGAACAGGATGAAAGATGCATTACAGAAAAGCCTCAGCTAGAATTTAAGAGGGAAGGACTTCAAAGCAGTCTTGCTTCCGTGGCCTTTAAACCTCTTGTTTCTGAAGTTTCAAATGAAAGGAGTTTGTTCCTGATCACCCAGAGGGCAAAAGGGGAGCTGATATTTTGACACAGCTTTCTGCCATCCTGTGGGAAATTGCACCAGGGCTAAGGGTAGCAGAGGAACAAGGCCCAGACTGTCAAGTCCCTTTCTAACAGTTCCTGCCAACAGATTGTACAACTGTCTGTTGGTCTGCATCAGGAATTTTCCTATGACCAGCATCTTCTCTGTCACTTTCCTTTTTTTTTTTTAATGAAATGTTATATTAGTTAACTCTTCATGACTATAATGAATTACCTGAGGCAGACTAACTTTATAAAGAAAAGAGGCTTATTTAGCTCATAGATTTGGAGGTTCAAGAGCAATGTGCTGGTACTGGTTCAGTTCTGGTGGTATCTTTCTTGCGGCAGTCACTAGGCAGTATGTGGAGTCACAAACAGGAGACAGAAAGCATGGCTGTCTGTGTCTGTATCATTGGTCTCTCTCCTCCTTCTAGTAAAGTTTCCAGTATTCAATCATGGAGGAATCCACCCTAATGGCCTTATGTAAACTTAGTAACTTCCCGGAGGCCCAATTCTGAACACCATAAGCGGATTATGTCTGTACCCTCTTAACAGTGTTACATGCCTTCAGTGATTGAACTCCTGCATAAATCTGGGGGAACAAACCAGATTGAAACCATAGCAGATGTCACTCTCTTAACCACAGAGGCCCAGGATTCAGCAGCCTCGGGGGCTCCTGATTTCCACAGATGGCGACCACATTGTAGATCTTCACCAATGCATAGACAAGCCTAACCCAGTTCCACTTTTCACCACGTGCCCATTACAGATGAAGACATCAAGGCCCAAAGAATTTGTGAGTTCTCTGAAACCGTGCTGCTAGTACCTAGAGGAGAGAGCATGTTCAATCCAGGACCTTAGCATGGCTTTAGGCCTCTCCTTATGAGAGGGTCTTTCCTGAAATATAGGCACCTGGTGACTCCTCACCCTCCTGCATGGTGTCTGGTGGCCTCCAGCTCTGCACATGCCGTGACTTTTCATGACACTACACACACAGCACCTCACACTGCTACTCTCCAGGTGCCACCCTTTCTTAATTTGACTGACTGTTATTTTCTGGAACTTTTCCTTGTATTCAGAAGCCACCACTCAAATAGACCCTTCCTCACACCGAAGCCATGTACCAATCAAAGACCTACTGATTCCTCCTGGTCTTCTCAAGTGGAACCTTTGCACCTTTTGTCACTGGGTGGATCTCCCACAAAACCCTTGTGAATGAGGACAGAGGGTGAGAGTGAATCAGTACCGTCTTTCATCAGGACCGTTGGTCCAGACTGGATTAGCTTATGTGTGTGTTGGCCCCAGTCATTAAGGAAAGAATATTTTCACCACTTCTTCTCCTCTTTTACCTTTCTTCTCTCCACCTGTCCAAAACTTCCTGATTCTTAGCAGACAGAATTCAGAAAAATCATCGGTTGATACTATGTCTTGGTCAGGTGGGGGGATGCAGTGCAGTCTGTGTGTGTGTGGTGTGCGTACCCACACATGTGTGCATGCAATTTGTACTAACAGATTCAGGGTTATAAGTCAGGTTATGAATTACAGTTTCAATAGAGTGGCTATATAGCATAAGTCAAGTATAAAGCACAAGAGACCGGCAACTTTCTTGGATATTTTGGTGGACTCTGAGATAATAAATCAAAACACAGGATGCTGTGCAAGATTCAAAGACTTGTCACTTCCAACTCATTACACACGGGTGCTTTACAAAAATATTTACATTGAAATCTTGAAGATATGGGTAGAACATTGTGTTCAGAATAACAGCCCTCATAATAAGAAAAATAGTACTTCAGGCTGGAAAGAAGTCTCAGTATTATTTTATTTTTGTGGTAACCAGAAGGATTGCCTGTGGTGACATGGCCTCCTAGAGAAGGTTCGGGAGAACTGGGGGCCCCCTCACACCCGTCTAGCCTGAGTCCGGGCAGTAACATGCAGGGCCTGCCCCCTTTCATGTCCCAGCGTTCACTTGCACTGTGATCTTCGTTGGGCAATTTGCTGATTCCACTAAGGCTCAGTGTCTTAGTTTAGGCTACTGGAAAAATCCCATCCACTGAGCAGCAAATAAACAACAGAAATTTATTTTTCATAGTTCTGCAGACTAGAGGTCCAAGATCAAGGTGCTGGCAAATTCTGTGTCGGGTGAGAACCTGCTTCCTGGCTCACACTAGGCTCTTTCTAGCTGTGTCTTCACATGGTGGCAAGAACAGCAGAGCTCCCTTGGGCCTCTTTTCTAAGGGCACTGATCCCATTTACGAGGGCTCTGCCCCCATGACCTTGTCACCATCCCTTGCTTCCTAATACTGTCAACTTGGGGTTCAGGATTTCAACATCCGAGTTTGGGGGAATAAGAAGGATTCAGACTACGCTACTCAATTTGCTCATCTGTAAAATGGGGGCAAAACAGTCACCCTTCAGTGTGATTGTGTGTGAGAGAATCAGTGAGTGAAGGGCTTCCCACTGTCTTGCCCCATCTGTGCCAAGAAAGCACCATTCTTCCCCCCAGATGCTCTTAACTAACACTCCAGAGGGGAAAAGAGCAGTTTGATTCCATCCTTGCCTCAGAGTAAGGAAGCAAGTAGGATTAGTTTTGATTCTTGAAAGTAAATTGCCTCTTATGAGGAATTTTGTACTTCTTTGTTTTAAAATACTAAATTGTTTTAATAAAAACTATGAAAGAATACAAAGTGTTCTAATAGTCTAAACTTTAATTTTGTTAAAAACAATTTTTTTCCTACAGTATTAAATTTTAAGGAGACCAAATATGGTATCAATGCCACAGTAAGAAGTACCATATAGATATGGATCTTGGGCATGTTATATCTCACTGACATTGTTACAATCAACCTCATTGATATCATTTTTTTTCTTTTACTCCCCCCTCCCCGACTCCCTTCTTTTTTGTGTTGGGGATTGAACCCAGAGCTTTGAGCACTCATTGATTTCTTTTTAAGGGAAAATTATTTTAGTAAAAAATTTTTTGGGGGGATAAAATTGTTCATATAAATATAATCTGCTTTTTTTGTGAATAGTTAGGAAGTGTAGTATTATTAATGAGCTAATTTGAAAGATTGAGAGAAAATGCTTTAAAACTAGATTCAATGATAAGGCTAATATTTGCCGTGAACTTGGTGGTTGTTCATCAGTAGATGAAGAATAAAAATAAGGGAATATATTTATTTGGATTTTCAAAAAATGTTTTGTTTTCCTGAAATTATTAAGGGATAAATTAATCTTCATTTGAGGGAAGGAGGATACTAAAAATGTGAGAATTCGATCAGATGAAAAACCCAGAATCAGCTACACTTGTCCAGGGAAATCAAGATTTTGCAAATATTCAGGTAGACTTCTTACACATCATTCCCAGTCTGAAGTTTCCTTTGTCTCCCCAGTCCTAACTCATATCCCAGTTTAGTAATCCTGCAAGAATCCTCCATGGCTCTAAGCAGATGATGGGACCCCAGCTTGCTGTGATACAGTGACAGCATGTACCTGAGAGATTTGGCAGTACCTGAGACTAAACATTAATTTTAGTTCAGGTGGCAGGGTGGGAAAGACCCTTTAAATTCAAAAGAAGTACAGATTAGGTGAAAATGCTTTTAAATGCAAAGTACAATAAAAGGATCAGTATTCAGAATATGTAAGAATATTTACAAATTAGCAAGAAAAAATACAGCAAAGTATAGTAACCTCACTTGCATTCAAAAAATACAACAGAAAAAAATCAGATTGGCACAATTGAAAATTTGATAATATGTAGTGTTGATTAAGGTATAGGAAAATAGTTTCTCTTCTGTCAGAGTATAAGGTGACTTAGCCATTTAAAAATGCATTTATTACAGGGGGCTGAAGATGTGGTTCAGTTGGCATAAAGCTCACCTAGCATGTGTGAGGACCTGGGTTCAATCCTTGCCCCTCAAATAATTTGTCACTGTAAGAAATGTGTATATTCTAGGGACCAGCTATTTAATTTCTCCATATCAGCTTTGAAAAAGCTCTTGTACTTAACACACAGTGAGGCATGCACATGTATACACAGTGCAGCATCACTTAAAATCATGAGAATCGAAATGCAACTCAGTGCCCAGCAAGGCAGGAGTGGCCAAGTAAACCATGGTGCTTCCAGAACATGTGAAACTATCAGCAGTTATATGGAATGAGCTAGAACTGGGTGTGTTGGGGGAAGAAAAGGATCTCCATGAGAGGCTGAGAAAACAAATTGTGAAATAGTCTATAAGATGTGATGTGTCACCATTCATTTAAAAGGCAAAGGAGGGAAGAAGGGAGGGAGGGACTGAAGAAGGAAGAAGGACAGAAGGATAGAAAAGGAGGAAATAATACTAGAGACTTTCTATAGTAGTGATTTTCAATGTCTTTTGGAAATAACCCTCAATAAGATACACCCATCATGTCTTGATGGAGTGGACCCTTACTACATGAGATGTACTCTGAAATTGTTCTTTCCTGTTCTAATTTGCTTTGTTCCATTTGTCAAAATGGAATGAATCGAATTACAACACATTAAATTGATTTCAGGACTCAACCATAGTTTGGAAAGTAGTGTTCTGGAGATACACACACACACACACACACACACACAAATGGATAGAAAAAGACCAAAAGGCAATACACCAAGTTGATATTAGGGATTATCTGGGTAGGTGTGGGAGTGTGGGGTGGTTTCTAGGGAGCCTGAGCACCATCTGTAATACTTATATTTTGATCATTTGCTGTTTTATAAGGAACAAACATAATTAAACATCTGAAATTTAGTTTTTTGAATAAGCCATCAAAACTATTTTTGAAAGTCAAGAATTTACTGGGATTAAGAGGGTAGTGGTCTTAAGGGAAATACTTTTCAAGTTAATTTGCATAATTGATCAGTTCCCAAAGTAGGCAACCTAGCTAACTCTCTCTGTTTTTGTATTTAGGGCCACAGATGAGCACATGCTTGTGGCAAGGTAGAGTCAAACCTGTGTGATATCCCACCCCAAATGTCATCACAAGCCTAAGAGCTCTCTGCCAATGCCGTGAGATTTTAACTTGTTACCTATGGCTGTCATGTCTACCAATAAAAAATACAAAGTAGTCAATGTGAAATGCTAAAAACCCAAGCCCCGCCCCCATTTTCAGAAAATGCATAGTTAATGTTTCTGTAGTAGCATCAGCTTGGCCACATCACCTGGTCTCCATTTTTTGCTATGGATCTGAACAAATAAAGGGTTGCATTATGAGCATTGTTCCTGCAAGGACTATCACTGTAGAAAATGTGGCAGGTGTACACTTGGCCATCTCTACAAGCTGGAGCAGACAATTCCCATTTTCTATTTTACAGTTACATTAGTGCTTTCTGATTTACCTTCATATATTTACCCTAAGGGTAATTTATTAAACCTCATTTTAATGATCAAATAATTAATGCTTAAAAAGAGTTAGACAGAGTATTCAGGGGAGATAAATCCTTTAACTTCCAAATATTTAAGCAAGATGTTGACTGAAGATGACATAGAATCTGATTATTTCTTGTGCTAATATTTCAACTAAAGATACCTAGTAAAGAGGATATTTATATTTTATTCTTTTATATGTCTTAAATATAAATTTTAATATGCTTATAATAACACATGTTAACTCTTAAACAACTACACTACATTTTCTCTTTAAATGTTTTGAAAACAAAGAATTTATGGCAAATATGCAAGCTTTCTCAGAAAGCACTTGTATTAGAATCATTTTGAAAAAAATCTTAATGATTGCTAAAGCAGTGATTATATTCAAGTTTAATTTCATATAGGTTTGATGTTGTATGGAAAGAAGAAAAGTGGATCATAGAAACAATTTTTTTAAAATGGAATTATTAAGGGTTACTAAAAGCATACTGAAAGCTAAGGGCAGGGAGAGAAAGAATATCATAAGGCACATATCTGAAGTCCCTTTTCCATGTCCTCCCATGGGAAGTTAGAGGTAAGAGGAGGTCGAGTTGGTCTGGTGGCCATCATAGGGATCAAGGTCATCCCTTTAAATAGCCTGATATCAGACTAACAGGTGTCAAGTTGTGTATGAGTGGCTGATATAGCTTTATAAGGAAAAGTCAGGAAAAAATATAAATGTGCCCAGCTTAGACCTAGGATGAAATTCAGGTGAAAATTATAATTCATAATAACCAAGGATTTAAAAAGTACTTAATTCTAGCTAAGAGAAGTTTTGTTTCTCTGTAACATTGCCTATTTGGTGTTTGTGTTTATTAGTTGGGACAAAATTGGTTTTAAAATATTTTATGGAGGATATAATGAATTTAAAATTTAAAATCATTATAGCCACTTAAGTGTATCTGAAGCTGGGCTTTTCAGTGGCCACAAAGCACCACTTCCTCCTTGCTGAAACTGCAGGAGAAATATCTAGTAGACAATTGGTCTTGCAAATGACAGGTACAACCATTATGTTACTTAGAAGCTTGAGAAGTAAAGGGAAGGAATTGTTTATTCCAAATCATAAAATATTACAGGGTTTCTTCATATTGTCTCATTTATAAGGTGAGGTCTTTCCTTTAAATTTTTTTTTCAGAAAATTATCCCATTTTTTTTTACTAATATCATCTTTGAAAGAGAACTTGACTAACTGTGGAATTTTTCACCCATAGCATCTGCAGGAATTGCTGTGTCCCAGAGGAAGGTGCGTCAGATCAGTGATCCCATCCAGCAAATACTAATCCAGCTGCACAAAGTCATCTATATCACACAGGTCAGTGTTCCAGCCTTCTATTTCTTTTCCATCTGAAACACAAGTTGGGTACTAATACCACTGAAGAACTACCTTGTAGGACTTCCAGCTGAGTGAACACTTGTTTTTATTTCCTCCCAGGACACACGTGTAGGGAGACTTCTTGGCAACCAAGCTGGGAGGGCAACAGGGTAAAAAAGCAAATAGGTCGGGGTTTCCTTGTGATTTCTTCCTACCCAGACAGAAGCAGACTTCCACACAAATGGCCCTTCCTTGTGTGTGTGTGTGTGGGGGGGGGAGTGGGAATAGAGCGGGGCTTCTTTTCCCATAAACAGCTTTACCACAGGAAATAGTGCTCCCACCACCATCCTTAATCTTGAGGATGCTCGGTTGACACTAGGAAGGCTCAGAAATATGAAAGCCAAAAACCACACAAAATCCAGGATTATTAAGATTTTCTATTTGTAAATCTCAGAGACTTAGGCACTGAGGAAAAAGAATCAGTATTGAAAAGTATCTATTAATGATGGACAGAAACCTGTCTAGTGAAAACAACTTAAAATATTCAATAAGAACTGTAACCATTTGGGCAAGAAAGTCAGTATTATGTTGAAGTTTATGACTGTGTGGTATATGTAGCTTATTGATATATTTGCTCACTGGATATGTGATGACTAAATGTCTGCCCTGAGCCAAACACAATTCCAGGTATTTGGATCTATCAGTGACCAAAGCATAAACACTTCCTCACTGTAAGATTCAAAGATCCAAGCAGGATCTAGTGTGCACCAATGACTCAGGAGACTGAGGTAGGAGGATCACAAGTTCAAGACCAGCCTCAAAAAAAGAACTGGGGATGTAACTTGGTGGTGAAGCACCCCTGTGTTCAATCCCCAGTACCAAATAAATAAATAAATAAATAAGATTAAAAAACTCTGCCTTGGGTTGCTGTCAGTAGCCAACTTTGGCAATTCCAATTTTCCATTCAAGTCCTGCAGAGAAATATCTAAAGATCAGTGGACCAGCTGGGATCATTATAAGTGCAAACTTGGGCTGATATTTCATTTATCACCGAATACCCTTCCTGCAAAAAATACAGCAAAATACTTTTTGATTGGTGCAACACAGTGGCATTTTAAGACTGTAGGAATTTGCTTATTGGTTTTTAACCAGTGTCTATTATTCCAAAAAAACCTGTGCCTCCTTTTCCCCAGTGTGCAATCACTTCAGTAAATGGCTGCAGATCTCTGTGGGAAGGCTTGGAGGAAATGTTATAGTATGTTTCAGGACCTGCCTCCTCATCGCATCCCAGCTTCCGTATGATCCAAGGGGCTCTGGGCCCTTGAGTTGACTTAGGTCTGGAAACTATATTGGAAACTATAACAGTGGCAGTGGCAACTCCGGTCAGGATCTTGTCTGCCAGATCTGGAGCTTCTCTTCTGTTTCTTGGGCTCAGAAATGTCCTACCTAGTAGGCTGACTACTGATTTTCTTTCCAGGAACACCCTAGTTAATTAATTACCACCAAAGATGTCTGCAGTGAAAGGCTCTCTAACTAACAGCATGTTGCCGCTACCTTGTCATGAACGCTCACCACTTGTCATATGCTTTCAAATGGCCTCTCTCTGCCCATTGGATACATTGGAATACTGTGTCCTTCAGTGTCATAGCTGGCTTACAAAGGAGAGCAACCCTGGGGCCTTCCAAGGATGCAGAGGCTCCCCTCTCCGAGTATTTCTCAGTGCCTTACTAAAAGAAGAGCCTTTTGGGTGTTCTGTCTGAAAGCGGTGGGGGAGTGGACGTGCAGATCACATCTAGTAAATCCACTGCAATGTTCCTGTTTCTCTGAGCCTTTGGATTCCCTCCTCCACGTGCCAGAGAAGTTCTGGCACTTTACCATCACGAAACACAGGCCACCATTGAAAATCAGTTTCAGTCC
Organism: Marmota marmota marmota; assembly: GCF_001458135.2. Lineage (NCBI taxonomy): Eukaryota > Metazoa > Chordata > Mammalia > Rodentia > Sciuridae > Marmota > Marmota marmota. Next base: position 24,736,357 of record NW_026000241.1, read on the forward strand.
ACCAGATAGTTAAGCTGCACCTCCATCTGCTGAACTAACACATTAAATCTCTACTGTGTGCACCCACATTGATGAATTCAGTCTGGTCTTGTGCTATATTTTATCCTTCCTGGCCTAACATCCTTAGAATCCACTTCTGCACATGTTCTCTGGCTGGTTGCTAATATATAGTAGCAAAATCTTGCAATTCTTTTCGAGGATAGGTTATTTCCTCCAGAGTGGTGGTGGATACTAATTCCCCTAGATCATAGTGAGATATGTCTCTGGCTATGGATTTGGTCCTCATTGTTGTGGATCTTATGAAGAATGAGTATTTCTTTTAAAGACATCTGTTCCCATTGATTTTATCATCCAGTTTTCAAGCAAAGGGAGGCTTGTTTTCTTAGACACAGAGCAACAAGCTTCTTGCATTAACAATGAAGGCCCAGAGTGACTTGGGTTTTAAGACTGTCAGCATGATCTGGGCTCAGCGAGAAATCCCTATTCTAATTTTTAGTATCCTTTTCTTTTTTTTCTAACATTCACATGAAAAACTTGATGAAGTGTGAATTCAACTGACATTGTAATTTATCAGCCTTTCCAATTAAATTCAGCATTTGATTAGCAGCCATATCAGTGCTTTGACAGCACAAAATAACAGGTTATTTTGGAGCTGCTGGAATCTTCCTGGGTCTCAGATCATGACTTGAACAGACAGTTAAAAGATCCACACTTGTTACTTTATCAGTGCTCCAGTGCACTCAAAAAAGTCCATTCCATACCACAGTCCTTGTGGTCTTTGTTGTTGCCTGACAGTCAAGTGCAGTGGCCATTTGGGCTTTAGTCAGCACTGCATCGAGGTGATGAGCTGATCAGTTGTGGTGCCACTAAATGAAATAAGTTACTGGATCCTATTGGATATTGTCCTGTTGGTGACAAACCAACCAACCAAATTCAGCACTGATCCAAGGACACAATCATACCACTCCCCAAATCCTGTCTTTGGGGGTCAAGCTCCTTGGACATTCCTGGAACCTTTATCTGGTAGCAGTGAGGGTCCAGTCAGAAACCACACAATTGTGTTAGTCAGCTTTCCCTCACTGTCACAAATACCCAAGACAATCAACTTATAAAGAGAAAAGTTTTAGGGATTTATTGTGGCTCATCATTTTTGAGATTCCAGTCCATGATGAGTTGGCCCTTGACAGGCCTATATCAAGGCAGTATATCATGGTAAAAGAACATGGTGGTGCAAATCCTCTCACCTTGTGTCTGAAGAGTAAGAGAGAGGAAAAGGAAGGTGCTGGGGTCTCACTGTCTCCTTCAAGTGCAGGTCTTCAATGACCTGAAGACCTCCCACTAGGCCCCACCTATTAAAGGTTCTACTACCTCTCAGTCGTGCCTCCCTGGAATCATGCTATGAACACCTGGGCCCTTGGGGGACATTCCAGATCCAAGCCACAACAGTAATTTCAACAAGGAATGAGATCAATATAATAAATTATCAATGATAACAGAATTTTGTCCACTGATGATGAGGAAAGAAATCCAAAGCATATAGGAATAGCAGATAGAGAAGTCATAAGCTCTAGGACTGAGGCAGAGCACCTAACAAGGAAACAAAGACGAACACCACTTACTCTGGATTGAGGTCCAGACATCACTGGAAAGGTCAGAGAAATATGCGAAAGTGTCATGCTGGGGAAAGTTGATCAGAAGCCTCCCTCTGGGGACCAGAGCAAGACATCACATGAGGTACCATGCTATGGAAGTTGTTGGGAAATCAGCACTGAATGGTGTTAGTATATACTCTCCACGGAATCAGGGGAGACTACCCAGAAGTAGGTGTTATTTCATAGAAGTCTCTGGAAAGCCACCTACAGAGTCAGTGCTACTGAATGTGACTTGGGGTGACCTCTTACCACTGGGGTGTCACCGTGTACCACTGGAGCAAGGCAACAGCATCGCTGGACCAGAAATATGAACTCCATCCTCCTTCAGGGTCCTTCTAGGGCCTTCCTATGGGCGAGGTTGGCATCCAGACAGCTGGTGAAGGAGAGCGGTGTTGGTTTCACAGGCAGGTCAGTCAAGGGCGGACTTGGAGCCGACGGGCACTGATCAGTGGCACACTTAGCCTGGGGACTAGGCAAGCAACTCTCTGGCACCACCCACACCCCCTCTGATTTCTGCCTCTAGACTGAGGAGCCTCTTTCATGTGTAGGGTTGAGCAGTCTGGTTCTTATGTCAAATTTTGTCCCAAAATCTATTGTTCTTTTTGGTCACCCTGATGTCTGCTCTTTTAGATGCAAAAGCCAAAATGGATTACTTTTCCCTCTTTTTTTCTGCCATCCTTTTTCTTAGGTAACCACAAAAACCTTTCCAAGTAAATGAAAAAGGGAGTGAAGGAGTACAAGGAAATATGTGTGTATGGGGAGGAGGGAAGCCCTGGTTAATAAATAAAAATTGTAATCTGCTCTCTCTTATAAAGTATTGTATTAAAAATGCATCTCCATTTAACCATTGATATGGAAACATGGGAGACTATTCTTAACTCTAGTGTTATAGAAATAGTTAGATGACTTTTCAGTTACCTCAACTAATAACTATTAAATTAAGAGAAATATCCTTTGAAATTTAAGTTCAGCTTCCATATGCCTGTCTCGGTAATTTTGATGTAAAAAAGGAAAAAAGTTTTTAACGGGTATATTCCATTTCTTTATTGAATTTCAAAGTATTTTTAAAGCAAGAATAAAACTATTGTAAATATCTGATTATTATGCTTTTAAACTGCCAGTGTGACAAATGAGTTCGCATTTTTTTTTGGCAGAATGGCTTTCCTTACTCCAAGTGAAGATATAACTATCATGGTTTTTCAAATGTGTTTCAGAATGCTGGAAAGTTCATGACATTGCACATAGTAAGCAATGATTCCCCTCTGGGGAACTTTAACCTACAGTGCTAAACAAAGTCGATGCTTTTGACACAAATCAAAAAATACAGGCCTAATCATTATACTAGGGTATGTGATGTAAGTTAGAGACCAAGTCAGTTTTCTCTTTCTGCTAATTGCAAAGGAAACTTGGAGAAAGCAAGGCTGAATTGAGAAACGAATCAACCAACCAAACAAACCCTTCTTTCTCTCATATTTATGTACTTAAGCTTGGTGGCTGCCCTGACCTGAGGGCCACATACTTCCTGAAAACCAAAAGATGAACTTGCAGGGCAAACTTCTTGCCTTTGGCTGGTGGTGGCCTTTCCTGTCCAGTTGCCATGGAGACAGACCTGTGAAAATCACTTAAAAGCAACTATTTTACAAGGCAGCATGTTAAAATCCTTACTTCTGCCTTCAGTGATTTGACATCTGTTTCTGTCAAAACTCAAATGGTAATCTTAAGACCAGGAAGCTAAGAATGAAAAATCTGTGGGTTCGTTTTCATTGCCAGAAACCAAAATCGATCTTTGGCCTATAAGGTGACTACAAGTACACAGGTGACCTTTTAGTATGAGTTTTTATGTATTATTGCTTGGGTAAGAGCTGCACATCCAAATTAAGGCTGGAGTTTAAGTCTATTCTGTGTTTTGATTGTATTCTTAAATAAATGTGTCGAAAATCAGCCTTTATCAACTTTTAAAAACTAAACATCTATCACCAAGAGATCAGGCAGACAGTTCTGGTTGTAGATCTTCATGACTGCTCATCTTAACAGCCACAATCATTACTAACAGGAAAAAAAATGCACAGTAATGTGCTGTCCTCAAATGAAAATGATCTTACTGGCTGTCATCAGGGAAACATGCATTTTTTTTTAATTAAGAATTTTTTTTTAGTTGTAAATAGACACAATACCTTTTTTATTTTTTTAATGTGATGCTAAGAATCCAACCCAGTGCCTCACACATGCTAGGCGAGCGCTGTACCACTGAGCCACAAACCTGGCCCCGCGTGCAGTGTTTTGTAGCAAAGGATTGATAAGAATTTAACAATTCATACTCACTCACCTGGATCACCTGCTTACTAATGGCAAGGTGACAGAGATTAACCAGAACAGGATATTTAGGGTAAATCTGTGTTACTCAAATCAACATATGTTTTCAGGGTCTGTAAATTCTAAGAGAAGTGTTACATTTTTGTGTGTGTGTTTGGATGATTGTCTTTGAATATCTCATCTAGCATTTAGGAAAATTTCCTCTTAAGCAATAACATGTCAAAATAACTTTTTTCAGAAATAGAATCAGATACTGGTTTAGGTAACTATTTATCAGATGGAGCCCTATGGACTGCTAGTGGTCTGCTGATGTATTTTTGGACAGAGAATTTGGTTCTTTAGAAAGAATGTATACATTCTTTTTTACAAGTTTGAAAAAAACCTACTAGAAAATGTACAGGTCAGATTTCATAATTTTTCTTTTGTTACTTTGTAAGGTGTAGTAAAGCAAACAAAATATAAGCTGTCAAATCTTTGGCTTTTGAGAAAGTCATTACCTTTTCTAGAATTAGTTTCTTTGCTCATAAAATGGGAGATCTTCTGGGATTACCATGAGCCTTGAAGGAAACAAAGTATATGAAAATATTAATAAACTATAAAGTGCTGTCCTGCAGTGACTAGTACTGTTGGTATTTGCTTTAGGGTAGCGATTGTGCTAGAACACTTACTACTTCAGAAAGTGTATTGCATGTTATATAAGGTCTTTAAGTTCTGATTTCCTCGCCCATAAAATAAGCGCTGCTTTATGAGTTTGTTGTGGGTAAAAAGTATGATCATGCCCATAAAAGAGTGATCATGGTGCCTAGCACATATGAATCATAGGTATTGATTTTCTATTACTGGTATGATAGTTCTTGTGCATAATATATCATTATACTCACATCATCTGCAGTTTAGCTAAGCATGAGTCATCACTCTAAAATTTAAAATTCTTCCATAAAAACTTTAACAATGAGATGCTGTCTATGGGGATCATTATTCCAATAAGATACAATAGCTTTCTAATACTTCCCAGTGTATGAATCTTTAAGTTGACTGAACGTTAGCTCATTCGAATGAGTTTTATACAATTTATGCAGGTCATCTAGAGCAGTAAGTGCAATTAGTTCTAAGTTAAATAGAGGCTTATCAAGTTAAATAAACAGCAAGATTTTTCAGAGTATCTGAATTAACTCGATACTGATAGCTGCCAGAGTACTGGGCTGAGGTTCCTTTGAAGGAACCATGAGCCCACTGGGTGCTTCACACCTTCAAGAGTTTATAGTACAGACAGTACTTGCTGCCTTTCTCTTGGACAGCTGTGCTGCAATCACACTGGGCCACAGACATGTAGTCCTGGGCCGACACTGCCCTCTGGTGTTTGATTCAGTGAGGTGGCAACTTCTGGTGTGCAACAATAGAGAATCCACCAAACCCCATGTCTCTCCAGGGACTTTTCCCATCCCCTTCTTGCTCAACCCAAACCTTCGCCAGGAAAGTGTGTGTGTGTGTGTGTGTGTGTGTGTGTGTGTGTGCCTCTCCCCTTCATTGTCTGTTTCTATTGCACATTAAATCCATTCTTCTTTTGCTATTCTTTCCTGCACACATCTATCTTTTATGCTCATTTCCATTGTCTGTCTTCCCACTATTTGCTCATTAATGCTCAGAAATATCACTCCTTTATCTTACATGATTTCCCCCTTCCATCTCATGTGAAAGGACTGTAATAATTATGACCATTTGCTGCGGGTATGGGGAGGAATCAAGTTGGGATCAAGGGAAGAGATAGCTATAATAGTGACGTCAAAAGAGATCAGTGAAGTCTTAGTGCTGCCAGATGATTAAATCCTTCAAAGCACTCAGAAGGGCTCAGTATCTCCAGAATAATCCATTTCCTCCCTAGTTAAGCCTACTTTAGCTCAAGCACAAGGATTACAGGTACATTTAAAAGCATTTTTGGGGGATCTGGGGATGTAGCTCAGTGGTAGAGTGCTTCTTGCTAGTGTCTCTCTGTCTCTCTCTTTCTGTCTCTCTCTCTCTCTCTCTCTCTCTCCCTCCCCCCCAAGTCTTTTCAGTTGCCCGGTGTTTCTGTGTTGTGTAAGTATAAAACTTCATAATGGGTCCCGCATTGTATCAGGTTTGGAATTATGAACAATTGTTCTTTGGCTACAAAATCAGTCATTGCAAACCCCAAAGACCCTATGCTTTGCTCTTCTATTACCTTTTACATGAATTTGAATGAATAGATGTTCTTTGTGTTATTCAGAATAGGATAAGTTGTATGCCACTAAACAGTACTCCCTCAAATCCCTTGCCTTGACACCATAGAAGGTGATTTCTCACTCAGGCTGACCATGTCGAGGCCATGCCATGTAGAAGAGGTGGACTCTGGGCTGCAGTAGGGGAGGATAGAGATGGAAGGAGCACCCTGGTTGTGTAAAGGAGGAGCATCCCTTCATCCTTAGAGTGATACACACCATCTTATTGGCCAAAGATAGCCATGTGACACCAACCGGAACTGGAAGGAAGCCTAGAAAGTCCCAACTGTCTCTCCATGTCATTCTTTCATTTGATCTGAGCTTTTACTTATATCCTGGGTCTCTTCCCATTGAGCTATCTATTTCTTATCTGTTCCTCTTCCCCTTTCAAGATCTCCCAATAAACAAAATGGAACACTTTGTCAACCCTGAGACTGTTTATAATGCTGACCCTGGTTCTTTTCTGTTATCCATCTCCCAGACTTCACTTCATCTCTCTGTGCTTCTTGGGATCTTTAACTTCCTGTGTAAATCCAACCTGCAAAGCACTACAAATCATTTTTTTTTAATTCCTTGTTTTCATCCAGTTACCATATTTTCTAAGATTCCACAATGACTTTCTACATATGTGTTAAGTCTCACTCATCCTGGCCGGGCCCTAATATATACTAATCTGTTTTGTCTGTCTTCTGAATACAAGCAGTTCCTAAAATCCGATCTCTCTCCAGCTGAATTTTCAGGGGCACTCCCAGGCAGGTGACTGTGAACTGTGGCAGACATGCATTTTCTGGTCTAAAGTATCAGATCCTTTATGACAAGGGCCACTGCCAGGGTGTTTACCATGGATGGTTCTGAGTGTGCTATACCCACCTAAACATTATCAAATGTACCCTACTTTGTCAAGGCTGTTCTTTACAAAATTCAATATGTGTGCAACTAGTAAATGGTTTAGTTGTTATATGAAAAGTAATATCAATGAGTATAACAATGATAAGATAAATGCAAACAGACCTTTTGAAAGGCATCGATTTATTTTACTACTTTGGCGTCATAAGATTAAAAAAATCATAGCACAGAGTCATACTAATTTGGAATAAAATTTAAACGATAGCCCCATTGGCTGCACATTGTTCCATCGGCCCCCTGTAAATGCTGCCTGTGGTCAGCAATGCAGTGTTGAGTATTTGGTTTTAATGATTATTTTCTGATTTCATACAGCTTCCTCCGGCTTTGCACCACAATTTGAAAAGAAGAGTTATAGAGAGATTCAAGAAATCCCTCTTCAGCCAGCAGAGTAACCCTTGTAATTTGAAATCTGAAATTAAAAAGGTATGGTATTCTATATATAGGAATTCTTTAGCTGATAAAACACATCAGTTACATCTTATTCTTCCTTTACTTTGTGCTTTGAGCTCTATCCTCTATTAAAGGGTTTTATCACTGCTTAAAATACCAAATAAAGTGTAAGTCTTAGCCTCTCCCAAAGGTGAGAGCCTTTGTTTCTTTAGCCATTATTTTCAGATGCTAATAGAGAGTTCTTTCAGCATTATTATGTATTTTCCTAAGAATAAATGTTATTATTTATTTATTTGTGGTGCTGGGGGTTGAACCCAGGGCCTTGTGCATCTGAGGCACACACTCTATGAATTGAGATATATATCCCCAGCCCAAGAATAAATGTTATTATATATCTAACTTAATGTGTGTATATTTCACATATTTTAGAAGATTCCACCCCAATATTTTATTAGAAGGAGTCTACAGGGGACCCCCAAGTTGAACTTTGCCCTTTTAAAAAGGCAGTTGATGCTCTGAGACCATGATTTTGATGATTTGTGAGAGGGCTACATGAACTATTTCTAATATTTTTTTTCCCCATATTCAGCAATCTCCTAAACTTGAGATGCTAAAAAATATTTTTATTCATACATTCACATTTAGTGACTAAATCACTAAATTAACTATTAGTGATTGTTTAATTGTTTATTCTCTCATTAGCACAACTTGGTGGCAGTAAATCCCTCTGTCTTAGAAGTAGCCATAAACTCAGTTTTCTTGTCCCTGAAAGGCCCAAAACACAGGTCATTCAGCAAACCCAGGTAAAGATGCTTGGTCCCCTTTCAATTTTATATTTAAAATTTTTTTTTCTTTCTTTCTTTTTTGTTTTTTTTTTTTAAACATTGTTAACCTTGGCATGGACATACCACCAATGAACTTTCCCTTTGACTTTCTTTTCCCTATAATGTATCTGGTCTTAAACATGGATTAGGAATTATTCAGGGAATATGATAGGCTTTTCAATAAGAAAGGCTAATAGAACATTTGCTCCGATGCCTTCCATCTTCCATGCCTGCACCATTAGTGTCTGTACACACTAAAAGGAGATGGGGAGGGTACTCAGGTTGTAGGTAAAGAAAGCACAAACCCTGTCTCATCAGAGATTAGAGAGGGAGATTTCTTTCATGCATTGTGTTGGCAAATAAGGCCAAGAAACGAAACCAGAGGAGATGGAAACAGAAACAGAGACCTCCCATATTTATTTAATGATACTTACACTCTGTATCCTGAAGACTAGTAAATATATTTTTAAAAGACAGAAGCTCATATTTCCCACAAAAAGATTACCTATTGCTTGGTTTCTCTATTCTTATTAAAGTGATATTCCCAATAATCCATTTTGTACATAAACTTATTTTACCAGAAATCCTAGTTTTAAAGGTGAAAGCTTCTACTACAAACTGATATACACAAAGGTGGCTCTGACTCTTCCTTACTCAGTGATTTTTCCAACAGTGTGTGTGTCCTTAAAGCAAATCATTTTCATTTTTTATTACTCAGACTTCTGGTTCTGCATCCTTGCCTTGCTGTCTTTCTCTCTTCCCCTGAAGGCAAGGAGATTTCTTTTTGTTGAATTGCACCTCCCCCTGCAGACCTGCGCTTTCCTCCTCTGCACCACGGTAGCATCTCTTACTAGTGCAGTTAATTTCTCTCCCTTCTGGTCTAGGGAGGAAAAAAAATGGAGATTAACAGGTGGTATAAGTGTCCTGGGGGGATAGATATATCCTTATTTTCAACTTCATTTAAAAGCAGATTCAACTCTCCTGTGAAGATCACAGGGGTCCCCTTCTCTGATTCTATAAGCTCATGGAAGTCTATGGGACACCCTGTGTGGACCTTTGGGCTGGGAAAGAGGAATGCTCAGCTCCATCCAGGGCTCTGTCACAATCTACTAATAAGTAGGTTGTGTCTACTTATTAGAAGCTCTATAGGCTCCCAGGCTGGAGCCATAATGCTTAGAGCATTATGGTGTATGCCTTCTTGCTCTGTCCCTTGCAGAGGCAGCCTTGACCCCTGTGTGTTAAGGAAACCTTGCCCAGATGTTGACATCCTTCCTGTTCTTCACCACTGAACTGAGAAGTCAGCTCCTCCATAAAGGCTTCCTTTAATTTTTCCTGTTCAGGGTTAATCTCCCCTTTCTCTATGACTGGATCACTTTTTTACTCTTATATTTAAAGTATTTTTTCTTCTGACTTACAGTTCTGTTTTCCCCACAGGCAGTGTTTCTGATCCATTTTGAAGGGTTTTATGCAGTGCCTGGCATGTAGCAGGTCCTTGATGTATAATTATTGATTATAGAATGTATCATTTATATATTCTGTATGAGATACTCTCGGTGTACTCAATTCTTGATTAAAATATATAATGATGTAACATATTCCTATATTTCCATATGAATGTTGAAAGATCTCCAGCTCCCATCTAAATCTAAGTGAGAAAATTGTGAGCTGTTTCCCGCCTTTCTGGTATAATCTTTTGCTTGCAATAATTTTTTTCCAGAAGTAGATTTTTCACTCTGTGTATAGTCCTAAAGGATTGGCCAATTAGCCTTTGACTGATCCAGTTGCCCCACAACAGGGCTGCACATAAAATACCCTTGATTCTCCTCTCTCTCTCTCTCTCTCTCTCTCTCTCTCTTTCCTGAAACTAGAGACCCCATGTCTCTAGGTTGAGAGCAAAATTAGGGCTGATTGTGTCTACTTATTAAGAAATTAGACACAGCAGGATATATAGAGAAGTCGAAAACGGACGAGCCCTTTCCTAGGAAATTAAGGTCCTTATTTATAATTCACCTAAGGTGGTCTTCAGTACAGCCTGCTCCGTCTTGCCTGGAACTGCAGGGACAATAAGGCAACCGAGTGACTATATCGGTGTCTTTGGGAACTAAGATTTTCATCATGGGAAAAAGAAGAAACAGAAGCGAGAGGTCAATTCAAATTAGCACTGGCAGTATCACTATGAAGGAATATAAATTCATGACAAATCTTAAAAAAAATACACGTTTTCTAATACCTAAACTAAAATGGTTTAGGAACTAACCAAGCAGCAATGAGCTCCTCTATCTATCCATGGTTCCTCGGAGATAGCTGATGGGCTTGGAGCAGCAAGGACACAGGACTAGGTTGGAGTATCTTGACATAGCATGTGTGTCATCGAGGACAGCTGGGGGCATAACCTGCAAAGGCTCCCACTGCCTATCTGTGGGATAATTGGAGTACCCATGAGAGTAAGAACCAAAATGGATAATTGAAAGCATTAAATAATGTTTAAATCCAAGTGTTCATAATGATACTGAAGAAAATCTCTCATTGGTTACTTCTCAAGAATACTCAGTTCATTATTTTAAAAATTGTTTGCAAATGTATTCTGTCTGTCCTTTATTAACTCTGTCTTGGGGTAACTAAATGGTTGGTGAGGGGAAGTTTCTTATTATGGAAGGACTTACTAATAACTGCCAAAGGAGTAAAGAATATTATAGTTATGCAGTCCCTGGTGAAAGAGTGGATCTAGATATGATCCTCCAATGGCTACTAACATCACAAGAACAGGGACAACCTGGCATGCTATGCCCCCTGATGGAAATGAACAACACTAAGTCTTCTTCTTGCTAAAAGCTTGCTTCTACATCTGATCAAGCCTCTAAATACAAAGTCAACCAGACATTGTATAGTTAGAGCCCTCAGATCAATGTGGTTGCCACCTGGCTTTGCAAAAAGTTTTATTTACACAATCCTATCCATTCACTTATATATTGTCTATGGCTACTTTTGCATTCCAAGCAGAATAGTGTAGCTGAGACAGAGGCCATATGGCCTCTAAACCCAAAACCTTTACTATCTAACTGTTTTAAGAAAATTATTTGCCAATCCCTGCTCTGGATCAAGCTTACCACTTGCAGCAAATTCAGGAGAGAAAGAGAACATATTAATTGATAGCATGAGGATAATTGTGGATAATTGGAGTATTGGAGTAATTGGATTAAAACCCATACATGGAAATTCTGCAGGAAAACTGACCTGTTTTTTTTTGTCAATAAATATATTGTTAGGAGGAGTGGAGAAAGAGAAAGGAAGAGAAAAGGAGGGGAGAGAAGAGAAAGGAAGAGAGGGGTTGCCCATAAAGTTTAAAACATTTTAGGGAAAATATCAACCACTTGCAATATATGGACTTACTCCTTACTAACTTAAAAAAAAAAAAAACTTGAAAAGCAAAGTTCAAAACACGTATTTTTTTTGAGATAATCAGGAAAATGTAAACATTGGTTGTAAATTTTGTTTTATTAAGGAATTAGTCATTTCTGTTGGGATAGCTGTATTCTGATTATTTTTAAAAATAAATCCACATTTTTTCCAGTGCCACGTTGAGATTTTATGGGTGGCCTAGTGTGTTTAAAGGGTTCCTTTTCCAGTTTCTGTATGTAGAACTTGCATAGGTAGGACAGGATGTGGAGGAGATATAAATGAGGCAACCTGTTTAAGCTGGTTGGTGGGTTAACGGAGTTCATCGTGTTGTCCTCTCTAGTTTTGTTAAATGTTAGAAATTTTTTAAATAATAAAAACAATCATGCATTTAGTTTGAGTGTTGATGCCAGATCCCTCCCAGACCAATGTCTGGGCATGAGTGTTTTGAAAACAGCTCACCTAGCAAAGCTGCCACATAGAACTGTAGTGGTTCTGTCCTATCCAAAAGCACCTGGATGAAGGGTTTACTGGGCTGCATCCTCTGGGGTAAGAAGGTGGCTTTTTAAAATTTGTACAAAAGCACAATGGGCACTGGAGCCATGTGATTCTAGCAGGTAGCAAGGGCTGAGAACCATTATGTTATAAGTTACAAACATCATTTGGACCAAGAATGAATACAAACAAAACAATCTATACCCAGGTGAGAAGCAGCTAATGATTTAAGCATTGAGCCATGGCCAGGAGTTCTTAAATTTTGCTGCTTACTGGAATTACCTAGAGCTCTTAAACATAACAGGCCGCATGTCCCTTCCATCACTTAATCCCCCACGGAAATGGAACTCCAGAGATTCGATCCAGGTATTGGTTTGTTTTTAAATCTCAGGTGATTTCTTTGTACAGACAAGGTTGAAAATCATTAGTCTGGTAAGGTCAACATTTTTCATATCTTATTGTGCATATCTGTCACCTGAGTTATTAATGTGGGTTGTGATTCAGTAGGTCTGGTGAGGAGGGGAGATTGTGCTGTGCCCATCTAGGGGCATGCTTTGAGTAGCTGAGCTGTATAGAACATAGTGTCTATCCACTAGGAACATCTGGTGTATCCAAAGACTTTTTGTTAGAAAGATGGTCTGTCTAGTAGGCCAAAAAAGTTATCTAGATACAATCGCATCCTGGGCCTCCATTTCTGCATTTTACCCAGCTCCTCCAGTGCTGCTGCTGCTGCCATTCTAGGGAGCACCCTTTGATGGGAAGGCCTAGAGAAAACCCTGTGATGGTCTTCCAGTGGTGTGGGGTAAATAGCCCAGAACTTCTTCCTCTAGGCGTGTGCCTCCCTGGTTCTTCTCTTCCGTTTCCAATCTGGTGTGCACTTGAGTGCAGATCAGCAGGTCAAGTTTCCATTATTTAACAGCTGGCACATTCTTTGCTTCCTTACTCCAGCTTTTCAGCTCTTTTTCAGGCAGGCAGATTGCTCAGCATCCTGGACTTAATTAATTAATTAAATGGTCCTTTATGCATATAATCATCATGGTTTATATTTGCCTAGTCCTTGCCAGGGCCCTTGGAGACATCATAAATCAGCAGGTGCAGCACGAACCTGTTTAGACCAAGTGGAGGAGGACCTATAGCAGGGCTCTCCTGCCTGGCAGACTCAGGCCACCATTCCCTCTTTGCCTCGACCCCACCATCAGTGTCCGATTCAGGGTCTGCAGAAGACAAATCTTCTGGGTAATTAATGGTAGATTTCCAGTCTTTTAGTTTTGCTAGGTAGACAAAAATTCTTGATGGGAATGTAAGGCCCTATATAGCAGGGCTACTTTTCATTAGCAGTGGGGACTTTGAGAGTGTTGGGGGGCTGATGATGGACAAGCATATGTGGGTGCATGTGCAGATGTGTGTGTATGTGTGTGTGTGTGTGTGTGTGTGTAAGAAAACAAAAAAAAAATAAAGACTGGACACTTTTGTTAACAAAGTGGCCTATAAAAAGCTAATAAAAAGCTAATAGGAGCTGTAGGTTAGAAAAGATGCAAAATTAGGAAATAAGTTATGTCTTATAATGATGCAGTTCAGTCAAAGAGGACAAGGAAATCCGAAAGGAAATGAGACCAGAGACCAGCGAGTGCAGAGTGATGGAACATGTTGTGAATTTTCTCACTGCTGGTACCTCATTTCATTTATGTTTGGCTCAATTTCTTCCAGAGTCCTACCTCAGTTGCATTAGATCCCACATAATTTGTGTAGTTGTTCTGCAGCAGATAGCCTTATTTTATGATATGGGAAAGAAAATGTTGTTTGGGAAATTTAGTAGCGATTACATTTGTAGTTTCTCATTGTTTTCTTCTGTTTTAGGTTCTGTCTAAAAAGTACTATATTCTATTGACCAGTAAGTGCTCAAATTGCATAATACCTGTTCAAAGTCAATGGTGTTTGGGGAGGAGGAGGAGGAGGAGGAGTGGGAATAGGGATATGCAGCCTGTTCTCTGGAATGTATTTATTTGACTTGCTTAGTTCAAAAGTGTGTATCAACTGGGCAGGCTGGGGAATGCCCATAACCCCAGAGATTCTAGAGGTTGAGGCAGAAGGATTCCAGGTTCAAAATCAGACTGTGTAACTTAGCAAGACCCTGTCTCAAAATAAAAAGGAAAAAGGGCTGTGGGTATATAACTCAGTTCAATCCCCAGTTCCCCCACCAAATAGCATGGATTATTGTTTGTTCTTCAGAACTGTAATGTCTGTTCAGAGCAGGAGAGCCCTCTTATTTCAGTTCAGAAGAAGGTCTTATACATGTTTCCAAATAGCATGTGTGCCACACACAGGAGGTACACCTGTCAGTGGAAGGTTCACAGTGCACTGAGGACTTGGGCATGCTGGCCCAGGACTGCTGATCCACTGGCTTGCTGTGAGGGCCACTGCTTTAAAGGTGTCCTGCTGTGTCTTCCCTATTTCCGCCTCCTGGGGAACATTTACTTTACCATCTGGCACACCCAGGATTAGACTTGCCACCTTGTTCTCCCCTCCTCTGTCCACCCCAGTAACACTGGCAAGGTAAGTTTGCCTTCTGCTCCGTCTTTAAATCTTAGTGTCTCTTTCAACTGCTTCACTTCATTTTTCAGACACTTATTTCTCTGCAGTAATGGGGAGTGAACCCAGGGCCTCACACAGACTAGGTAATTTCTCTGCCACCGAGTATTTTTGTGTCCCCCAAGTTATTAGCAGTTGGGACTGGTGGCAGGATGGATGGTTCTGCTTGACCTTTGGTGGTAGGCAGCCCTGGGTTCCGGCCCTGGTTCTACCACTTAATAGCTATGCTCTTTGGGAAAATTAGTTTATCTCCCTGTTTCCTCACCTGTAAAGTGGGGATGATATTTACTTTAGGGGATAGTTATAAGAACCAAATATATTATTAAATATGACTAGAGTGTCACAAGCATCCCTAGCTGACAGTGGGTGCTACTGTTGTTATTAATGCTGGCTCTTCCACATCCTTCCTTCCTTTGTCACCTGGTCCAGGTTCTTGGCCCTTCCCTCTTTCATCAGCGCCACAGCTGCTTTGCAGATCTCCTTGTTTCCCAGACTATCAGACTTAAAGTTAGTTCTTTAACACTTGCTTTTTATTATCATACTAAAAAATGTTAGTAGTTTCTGAATCCATCATCTCAACTCTGGGATCCAGCTTTCCAGACTAGATGAGTTACTTAGTAATAAGTCACTGATTTATTTAGTTGAGCCTCCTCATACTCCTCCTAGTGTGTCTGCATTCACCCTGCTCTCCCAGCCCCAATCCAACCACTATGCTCATTGCATTGCATCAAGGGTGATTCTTTCAAAGCAGACCATCTCCCCCACCTCTTTCTCTCTCACATACTCTCTCTCTCTCTCTCTTTCACACACACACACACACACACACACACACACACATCACAGAAAACCCTTTGGAGGATCATTTAATAGAATACAAAAATCCTCTCCATGTTATTTCCACTCCCATTTGGTCCAAACCCTGCTTATGTCTCCATCATGTACTGCTCTTGCCCCTTGCTGTCTCCAGAGCAGCCACGAGCCCTTTTCTATAGTTTGCTTATCTGCCATGCTGTCTCGCTAGTCTTTGATCATGCTTTCCCCCGGCTGTAATGCTCTTTCCACCCAATCCTTCACTCATTCTTACTTATTACATCAGTGCTTGGCATAAGTGGTACCTTGGGAAAGCCTTTCCTGGATAAAACAAATCTATCATCACCTCCTAGAGCCACAGACCTGCCCTTCAAGGCATTCAGCACAGTTGCAATTTTACACACGTCCAACTAAATATTTTACAGGCACACCTCCCCCCTAAGTAGGCAGCAAGCTCCCAGAGGATAACTTGATCGTCACTGAGTTATTTCATTCTTTGGATCGGTGTTTGGCACATAGTAGTTGATTTTAAAAATTCACTGAACTAATGAATGTCACTTCCCCCTTCATTCTGAATCCTTGTAACTCCATAACAATGGACTCATGTCATTTTCCTCTCATTGTTGTGTCTTCAGTCTGCAGTGCCTGACTGTTACCCCAAACTCCCCTCACTTGGATTGCCAGCTTTGCTTCCTTCATTCCACCCACCCACATCCAGGCTTGGTTTCCATGTTCCTTCTACAGAACCTCTGCAAACCCTGGTGGCCTCCTCTTTTAAAGTCTAGAACGCACCATCTCATACTTCATGATTTCTTGTATCACCATTTCACAGATGTTAACCTATTCTTCTAGTCAAGATACAGGTCTTGTAGAAGGCAGATCATGCCTGCAGCCTGCTCATATCATACAGAACACGCTGACCAACACACAGAAAGGAGCAAAATGTTTGCTGCAAGAATACATGTATCTAGAATCTGAAGCACAAATAGAAGTTCATAAGAAGCTCTTCGCATAAAAATAAACATACATGGGTTCAAATGCAAGGCCAGTGGCTTTTAGTCCTTGCCTTCATCCATGGGCCCATTTCTTTGAGGTTCCAAAGCTAAAGGAGATAGCTAATGTGACATAAGACTGGAAACCTCAAAAAACGTTTTCTTTAAGCTTTAAAAATCAATGAATAAAACTTGTTTTTTTTTGTTTTGTTTTGTTTTGTTTTTTTTATACAATAGCAGCCTTGATCTCTCTAGGTCACCCACCCTTTACATACTTTTCTCTGGGGCTTTTTGGGTGTGAAATCTTTAGGATTTCAAGATATAAACTTCTTAATTAAATTGAACAAGCTTTCTGTAATGAAGGGGAACATTTCAAGGCAGCCAAATTACTCCTGTGCCAAGCATAGGAGAAATATCCCTATGGTCATTTGAAAGGTAATGCCAGGAAATTATTTTCAGCATCATAATACATATTAAGAGGCTTAGCTGGAATGACCTGCTCGCCGGGTAGGGAAAACACAGAATGCTTAGGGCTGACCTCCAGGCACCCTACAGCATGATGAGAAAGTTTGTCAGTATGTGACTGTCAGATCCTCCTGCATTACAGTGTGCTACAATCTTACAGTCTTGTCATATTACAAATAGGTTATTAACTAAAGTAAGGAAAATAAAATTTCAAGAATAAAAAAGGCTGGAATTATTTTTTCTTCTAGTGTCGTAGATGTGTGGTAATATGGAGACTGGAAAACACATAAATTGGGGCTGGGGATGTGGCTCAAGTGGTAGTGCGCTCGCCTGGCTTGCGTGCGGCCCGGGTTCGATCCTCAGCACCACATACAAACAAAGATGTTGTGTCCGCCAAAAACTAAAAAATAAATATTAAAAAAAAAAACAATCTCTCTCTCTCTCTTTAAAAAAAAAAAAGAAAACACATAAATGATTTGTATTTGCAGTATCCAAAGTACAATGATGGAATAATTAGTTATCACTTGCTTATATAAAATATTTTCATT
Source organism: Marmota marmota marmota (assembly GCF_001458135.2). Lineage (NCBI taxonomy): Eukaryota > Metazoa > Chordata > Mammalia > Rodentia > Sciuridae > Marmota > Marmota marmota. Next base: position 24,753,974 of record NW_026000241.1, read on the forward strand.
AAGGCATAAAATGCATGATGCATACAATGATGTACATATACAGCCAGCACCATAAGTTTGTAGACATTTATATGAATCCATATTTATATATGTTTGCCCAGGTGACCATATAGAACCCACATCAACATATAGAACATTTCCTACCCCACAGAGGCCTCCTGCTGGTTAAGCCCCTTCCCTTGCCACAATGTAATCTTTATCCTGATTTCTTTCACCATTGATTAGTTTTACCTGATTATGAAAATGTATATAACTGAAGCCAGGTGCTATGTATTCTTTTGTTTCTGGTTTCTTTCGTTCAACACTCATCCTTGTTTTGAGAATTCATACTTTGTTCTTTGTTATTGCTTTGCAGAATTCCATTGTATGAGCGCATTATGAAATATCTGTTCTTCTATCCATGGACTTTGGGATTTTTTTCCAGTTTTTAGTTATTATTAATAGGGCACTATGAACATCCTTTCCCTTGTCTTTTGATGGATATATGTACTGATTTCTCTTATGTAAATCCTTAAGGGTGAAATCACTGGGTTGTAGGGTTGGTGTGCGTTGTTTAATCGTCCCATATACTGTCAGGTTTCTCAAGTGATTGAACAAGAATGTATTTTAATTGGCGAACAGAGTGTATGAATTCAGAGTGACTACTATTGTTTAGTCCAAATTATGCCATTTGTCTCTAATTTATTGATATTTGACCTTTTAAAAATATTTCAACTCAGGTATTAAAATTGGGCCATCCCAAGTGCTTGGTTGAAATTAAAGGTGAAAGGAGTTGAAAAACATCAATAGCTTAAAATTCCATTTTAAAAATGCAGCTTTATAGGAAGACATTAAGCCATTGGAGCTCTAATAAATTCTGTCTTTGGTGAATTACTCTTTTCTTCAGAGTGTTAGGAACTAATGTTTGGAGATTAACCTTAATTAATAGTAATTTAGCAAAACGTAATAAGAAACTTGTTTGTCTTGGTCAAACAAGAAGGCATTGTTCAAAGCAGAAACATGAGAAAGGGCTGGGATCTGGACTAAACATACTGTTCTGTTGAATAATTGGAGTTTATTCCTCCTACACTTGATTAAAAATAACATCTTGATGTCCCAGGCCCAAGCCATTATTTTTCTATCCATTTTTATTTTTGCTCTCATAAAGCTATAAAGTGCATTTTTTTTCATGTGACCAGGGAATTGTCTAACTTGCTTTCACCGTAATGTGCCCGCTTCCAATTTATAAGTTCTATTGGAAGGAAGATGTTTATCTCTTTTCAAGGGATTGAAATCCACAGAGCACTAAATTTTCTACACAGAGACATGGGGAAATGGAAAACACCACACAGAGGTCTCCTGTCATTTGCTTCTGAATATAAAATAAGACGTAGGTTTGCTTTTTTTTTTTCTGTTTCAGTTATCTCAGGGATCTCCAGAACCAATCGAGCCAAACTTCTTTACGGCAGATTACCATTTATTACGTCATTCATTGGGTGGAAACAGCCTGTCCTCAAATGACCTGACAGGTAATGGTCATCAACATGGGTAATCTGGATTTCACCCACACACATAAGTCATGTCATTTGGATCAGCAGCTAAACCTAAAGTATCACCTTCAACTGAAAAGAAAAAATAAAGCCTATTTTGTTATCTATCATAATAGTTGACATATAGTAGGAATCAAGAAATTCCCTGAGATTTATCTTACCCAGTGTGGCAGCTTCCTTGATCATTTATTAATACCATGAACAAACAGCAGAATCTGTGTGGGTGAATTGTTATTCAGAATTCTTTCTGTTTCTTCTTGCTTATCTGATGATGGGAAATAAAATGCCCCCAAAGCATCGAGGGAGATAAAAAGTAGAAAGTGAAAGCTTAAATATTCAAAATGGTGAAAAAGTTGAAGCTTACTTGAACAATCTACATCAAAAATATTCAATTTTTTCCCCTTTTTAGCAGAAATTTCACATAGGGAGGTAATATGACATAGGCACAGATTCTGCAAACCTGGATGCCTAGATTCAAATCTCAGCCTCACTATTTAGAAGCTGACCTCAAACAAGTTATGGAAGCTCTTTGAACCTCAGTATCCTTTCCTGTAAAATGGGGATGAATATAATAATAATATAAAAATAATAAAATATATCAAATTTAAGTAATACCTGTGTCATGGAGTTATAGTGAGGATCAAGTTAAATTAAAAAAGTATCTGGCCATTAGTAGGAGCTCAGCATAAGTAAATTCTTGTCATATTAGAAGAAGAGTTCTGGCTACCCTGAGGTTTCAGAACTCCTGAATAATTTTTGAATCTAAATAAATCATAGTTCTATCACTCAGTAAGATGAACAAAAGTTAAAGCTCTTACAGTTAAATGAGACTTGACATCTCTTCCATTTGGAAAAATGCTCACTTTAGTTGTGCTTATGTTGTTACCTGAGCAAATTATTTCCTGTATCAATTATCAGACTTTCCCTTAGTCTTAGTCTCCTGGGATAAAGCTAATCCCCATGCAGGTAGAATTTCATTTAAAATGGTTTCTGAGAAGCTCATAAGATCAAGACAAAAAATGTGCGGAGTCATTTGCTTCTAAAAGCCTCTCCCAGGACAGGTAAGTTCATGTACAGGCCAAACTTCTCCTTCCATTAGCAACTGTGATGGGGTGAACTCTGATGGAAGTCTCTCAGAAGCTTGACACTGAGTTGAGGACTCCTCCCAGGGCAGCCCATCGCTCCACCCCAGAGCTGAGCAGGCGTGACCCTTGTCACAGCAGGCTTGGCAAGAGCAAAGGCAGCAGAGCTGTGGTGCTGTGGGGAGGGAACAGGGAGCACCTTTAAACTTGGCTTTGAAAATGAACTGCAAGGACTCACACCTTCAGGCCTCCCCTTCAACTGCAGCCTGATCTCTTTTCTCCCTCCAGAGGGGCAGGGAACTCCCAGGTCTCCACATAGATTGATACATTCAAGTAGAAACTGGTCAGCCGTGCTCTTGGCAGCATGGGGTAGGTTAAGGTGCTGCTGGTATATTCATACCAACCATCAATACAGGTCCTCCGCTCTAATGTATTTTCATACAGGCAGCCACATGCCATAGTCAGATCTTTGTGGTCTTTCACTAATTCTGCCTCCCTATAAGAATTTATTTTTCTTGCCAGCACATATGTACTCTTCTTGCCTTATGGATGATTGGAGTCTCTCAATCAGAAAACTCACCCATCAGGTAGTTCATGTTTGGACTCATGAACATGGACAAACACAGCCCTGACCTCACCAGCCAGTTTGCGCTGTAAGCAATGCTCCTGAATCTCAGTATGGCCATACGCAAAGCAGCCAGTTATTACAAGAAGCAGAGCATCTATCAAAAACCTAGACACTTAGGAATTTACTTTTAAGTCTCATTTTTATCATTAAGAAATTGACCTATTTTCACTGCGATTGAAGTCATAATTGCCAATAAAGTGTGACTGAGAAGATTAGACCAAATATCAGACTTCCTATAATTCATCTATTTCAGGTCCACCCACCAGCTCTGATTTGGAGGAAGGAATAACGTATGAGCAGATGCAGGTGAGGTTTTTGCAGTGCTTCTGAATGATTTTATTTTGTTCCTTTTAATTTGATACTAACCTGATTTTTTTTTTCAATTTTAGAGTGTGATTGAAGAAGTCCTAGAGGAAAGTGGCTATTACAATTTTACATCTAACAGGTGAGATCTAGAGTTTGATTTCAAATGTGAAAGATGAAATGAGATCATCAGATATTAGATGTGGGTTTTCTCTAGCCTTCATTTCAGAAGTTTTTTTTTTTTCTTTTTGAACCTCTATTTTAGATATTTGTATAAAATATCTTTGCCAAGACTAAATACCTACACAGGTAAAATACATGTTGCATATCTTCTGTATGGACACAGCTCCTGTGTTCTCTTTTGAATCAAAAAGTGATCTTCCTAGTAGATGACTTATATAAGAATAACAAATATAATTGAGTGGAAAAGCATTTCTAGATTTTTAAAATTAATATTTGTCTCATTCTATAGAAGAGCTAGAAACCCGAGTTTCCATCATTTTGAAATCTACCATTATTTGCATAAAAGACTAGGTGTGGGAAATGCAACTAAATAAAGAATCCCTTCAGGTACATTTAAGATGGGTTTAAATGCAGTCCCTCTGTGTTTTGTTTTACCATTTGCTCGCTCTAAATAAGAGACGTCAGTTTACTGGGACTGTCCTCCACCAGAAAGGGACTGCATATTATCTTAATATAATCATTATTTGTTCTCTTAAAATACACTCCATTATATCAATTTAAATATAGTCCTGAATTCCTGTAGTTTTACTATTAGGCACAGCGTTGATGCAACAATTTGGGTACAGTTAGTTTATTTGAGAGGTGATTCCGGGAAACCCTAGTATGGGATAAAGAAGTTATTTAATACAGGTGTCATTATCAAGCAGGTTTTCATTGGCTGGTGCTCAATCCCGTGGAAGAAATCCGAGAGCCAATGCAGAAAGAGAACAGATGTCAGAGTTTTCCCACTCCCAGGGTGAGGGAGTTGGGGTATTTATTCTCCAGTTTCCACCAGTCATTGTTTGAGGCCTTTCCCAGGAAGTGTGGATTCCCTGGTGTTTCTGGCCTTTTTAAAGGTGGTCAAAGAAAGGTGTAGAGGCCAGAGAAATCCTCAAGGAGAGAAATCAGGTACTGGTCACTAGGGATTCAGCCAGTATGTTTTGAAGTGGCATGGATGAGAGGGTATGGACAGTGACAATATCTACCCTACTGAGCTTCTCTTGACTTTCCAAGGACCTGCCCATAGCTGAATCATCAGATTGATCACAAGCATCCACATACACAGCCCAAGTGGCTCAGTGTTGTTTTATGAGGCACTGTCCTTTGATACCAGGGGTGCTTTATCATAGAACTACATCCCCAGTCATTTTTTTAAAATTTTGAGACAGGGTCTCACTAAGTTGCCCAGGCTGACCTTGAACTTGGGATCCTCCTGCCTCAGCCTCCCAAGCAGCTGGGATTACAGGTGTGGGCCACTGTGCTGGCTAGTAAAGCTATTTAGTGGTATCTAAATTATTTGTGGTATCTAAATTATTTTAGAAGTTTCCCTTAAAGATAACTAGTAACCATGATAAGAGAAGGAGGGCCCCCGGAACATCTGGTTACAGTAATTACCAGGAAATTAGATTTTCTTTAAGGTTAGTTCAGTCACCAGTATTTATTTTTCTTCTCTCATTTCAGTGAGGTTTTCTTATGAATCACACATGAGATTATTCAACTACTTGCTCTTTTAGCTCGATAATATATTTCCAAAATACACTCTTCGTAAATTTAGTTCTGTTGTGATTTGTAACTACAGAGAAATGATGAGTAATTCTCATCTTCCAAAGATTTATTGTTAATAGAAATTACCATCTCTGAAATCACTCTTCTTCCAACACCCCTGGAGAGGTTTCTGGATTTTCCCTTTCTGCTGGAGGGCAGACTTTATCCAGTCTTCTGTGGATAACATGAATGTCTCTGTTTTCCAACACTCAGCATCCTATTATTTCAAGTGCCCTTGGCTTGTAGTGGGGTAAAGGTGACTGTTGTCATTTTATCTGCATTTCCTCAGCGACTCAGATCAAGGGCAAGAAATGTTCTCATATTTTTGCAGAAAATCAACTAAACACTAATGAAAAACTAGGTGTGTAAATTTAAGGAAGCTCTTATAAGAGCTCTTATTTGCTCCTTTAAACACTGTCTTTTTTGTAATAACAACAAAAAACAACAAATATATCACTCTTTTTTTAGTTTGACTCTCATTAAGTCTTTAAAAAATCTAGTTCTGGAGATATATTACTTTCTTAAAAGGTGTTGCAAATTTCCTTATGAGGAACAGATAATAAGATTCCTAATAACAAAGGCAAAAAACTGTTCATAGTCACATTTAGAATTTTAAATAGAATATGAAGGCACATTTGAGCAGTGAAGTTCAAATAGCACAAATTGGACAGGACATCAAAAATTTTATAAGATTCCCCAAAAGAATATGAATCATTTAAAAATCCACATTAGTATGTATAATTAGTATATGTTAAAAATAGATATTAATTTTTTTAAAATCCATGAGTTCATGATATTCACTTTTTTGGTTTCTTTTTTTTTTAATATCTTTTTTTTTTTTTTTTTTTTGTGGACACAATATCTTTATTTTACTTTTATGTGGTGCTGAGAATCGAACCCAGTGCCTCATGCATGCTAGGTGAGCACCCAGCCCCACTTTTTTGGTTTCTAATAGCAATGATAGATCTTGGGGAAAAAACTTCAGTTTAATGGTAAGCAAGAGCCCTTGGTGTCCCCCAAACCACTACTAGTTTACAGGTATCCCAGATAAATTCTCTCTCTCTCTCTCTCTCTCTCTCTCTCTCTCTCTCTCTCTCTCTCTCTTTGGTACTGGGGATTGAACTCGGGGCCACTCACCTACTGGACCACATCTTCAGCCTTATTTTGTATTTTATTTAGAGACAGTGTCTCACTGAGTTGCTTAGCACCTTGCTTTTGCTGAGGCTGGCTTTGAATTTACAATCTTCCTGACTCAGCCTCCCAAGCCTCTGGGATTATGGGTGTGTGCCACCCAAATCAATTCTTAAGAGATAGTTCAGGCTTCACTTAGAAGTACCTAATAATGTACAATCCAGAAACATGCATTACTCCAAATATAAATCAAAATAGTGGGTGCTGTCATGATCTTTTCAGTCAAAAGGTGGAGAACGTTAAATGTCTCAGGACATATAGAAATATGTAGATTCTGTATTTAGAATCACTGGAGTATATTTTTCCTAAATAAAGTTTCCATGGAATAACCAATATTACCAAAGATATCACATATTCCATGAAAAATAAAGTCTCATGACCAAATATATTTTGGAAACTTGGAATGTAGAAGTTTCCATTTTTGGAGAATATTGATCCTCATTACTCTATTAAAGACCTGAGGCATCCTATAGGAAAGACACCTGATGACCTTGTTTGTTTACTCCGGTGTTTTCCTCCTCATTTGCATAGAACACAAGTTGAGAAAAGCTGTGCCAGTTGGGAATGGTTTTACTCCTCCACCAGGGTCTACCCAGATGTGCTGTTCTTCACATTGTCATTGTTAACATCTTAATTGTCGTCATCATCATCATCATCATCATCAAAAAACATTGTTAAATCATCTTGGTTAAGCACCATCCGGAGAGAGCAACATACATAATAACTTTTATTATTCAAGTTTGCAATTTAAGCTTATACACAGATTATCCAGCCAAACCCCAAACCGTTAATGGTGATGTGGCACATTTTTCAGCTTAGACTGTAGGGCTTATATTTAATTAGGGAAAAGAATAGAGAGGTGCCGTTCTCAGACTGCAAGTCTCAGGGTGAAGTCACTATCTGTCTGTTAGCTATCTTTGGGGAAGACTTCTGGAACTACTCAAATAAATGATGGGGAGACTGCTTTGGCAGTTGGTTAGAAAGAATATCTTAGATACAAAATATTGCATTAGGAAAAGACAATGGTAATAGAAATGGAAGTAGCAGCAAGGACCCCCTGACCAAAATGAGGGATTCCTTATTTCTGGGATTCTGGAAAGGGCAATGAGGACAGAGTTGAGAGGCAGAAGCAATGTGAAGAAAATGAAAGAAGGCCCAAACAGGCTCGGCCAGCCTCATAACTGTTTCCAAGACAGGGCCTCTTCCAGATCATTGGCTGGGCTGTACGATTAATGATATTTTACATTCGTAGACATTTAGTTTCCTTACCAGAAGGCTATATCTTAGTGATACCGGCTTTGAAAATCAGAATCAGGTCCTCCTCCCCTCCTGTGTTGAATATGAAACACCTGAGAAATGCCGAGGCAAGGGTAGAAAGCAAAATTTTAAGAGACAGAAATGGGGGAGGGGGAGACTCTTCCAGAGAAGAGGGGACCCAGAGCTGGTGTTTGTGTATGGGAGTGGGGATGCATTTCCCCTTTACAGATTTAGGTTTCCTTTTTTCTCATGCCCCCTCTTCCTCTTATCTTGCCTACATGACCAAAAGGCAGGAAAAGAGCTTCTCAGGGAGTGATTGCTTGTGTTGGCAAGTGTGATCCTTCCCCTCCCCAGAGGTGTTAGCCACCCACCCACTGATGGGGAAGTGCCATCACCCCATTTCTTTTTCCTTGAAAATCAGCGACCTGTCCTTTGCCTCATTCTCACTAGTAGGCCTCAATTTCACCCTTGTTTGTAAAACTGTGAGTTCTGTGATTGACTAGATGGCAAGCCTCTCTTCTTTTTAAATATACTTAGATGCATACTGACATTATGTTTTTTAAATAAGAAATATTGCATTGGGAAATACATTCAAGAGGAAAAAAAATCTACATTGAATCGGCTTACATTTCTTTATTTCTTCATGACTGATGAACATGTAAAATGGTCATTTGAATGCACACAGCATTCAAATGTACAAGCTACTTGGAATTGGCGTTTATTTTTCCACTCTAGAGTATTTTTAATTCCTACTGAATTCATAATTTGAGAAAGACCCTGTTAGCACTGAGCTTCAGTAAAAGACAGCTTTTTATAAATGTTCCCATCCTGATAATATACTTTTTAAAATTTATTGTGATTTATTTACTTATGTGCCTTATAGCTTTTGAAACTGAATGTGTGAACTAAATATTTGTGTTTACAGAGAACTCTTTCTATTTGGGAATCTTCTAGGTATCACTCCTATCCTTGGGGGACGAAGAATCACCCAACCAAAAGATGAAAATGTTGCACTTTGAATGAACTTACTTTTCCCAGTAAAGTTCAAGTTCTGGACATCAGCCACTACAACAAGATGCTGAAGACTGGATTTTGCTAGAAGGGTGTGGAAGGGGAGAGACCAAAATGCCATGGGGCCAGGAGCACCTTTCTTCTGCAGGGCCTGTGTGGGATGTATGATAGCTATAGCTCTTGGGTAGGGGGCTCCATTCCCAGTACGTATTATATACAAGATGACAGGGCTGTCAATGTTGCTCCTGGAAGAAAATGCTGCAAAAGTCATCTGTGTGGGGGAACCCCCTGTCACAGACAGAACTTTCCTCTGAGTTGGAAAAAAAAAAATGGCATATTTTTCAAAGGAACATTTTATACTCAGGATGGCTGAAACTATGTTGAAAGGCATCTAGCCTTTCATATATAAAAAATAATTTTAGATAAACAAAACTATAGGACCTAGAATGATATATTGGGTGATTGATTCACGGTATCCTCTAATTTTTTTTAATCTTAAAAAAGAAATTTAAAATATGTGATTTTTTTTTAATGAAAGAATTTGTTTTCTCTTAACCACTTGGGTGCTAGTGGTCTTGAGCCATGACACAGTGTAGACAGTATTTAAAAACCTTGCACAGCACCTGGACATAATGCAAATTGTCAGATTTCAGTTAGAGTAATAGAATACGTGGATGTATTGGTGTGTGCATATGTATATAGATCTAGGGGAGGGAGGGAGGGAGGTTTTGATTAGACTAATGCTTTGCTGCTAATCAAACTTATAGTGTTTTTAGAGCACTTTGAGGAGTTCATAGAATCTATGAAGCAGATGCAATATTTCTAAGTCCCTTTTACTAAAATTATCTGCATTTTAAATAAATGTTTATTGTTTGATAATTTGAAATGAAAACAAGTTATATAATAAACACAAATTCCTTCTCTACTCCTTGAAACTGCCCAAAGAAAGAAAAATCAGAATGCCAAACAGTGTCCCATCTCTATGTAGGAAGAATTTATGATGAGAGTTTAATCTCATTGAGTTAAAACTCCTTCTCTGCAGCTGGCTTAAAATTTTGTTGTAATGTCAAGAAATCCCATATTGCCAAATCAAATTGCACTTCTACCTACTTAAAGTACAATCCATTCTATATAATTAGTAATCTGGAAGCTGAAATTGTACTTTTTATTTACTTGAGTTGTGTTCTCTTTAACTGCACTGATATATTTTTAGTATGATTGAATAGTATGATTTTGTATGATTGTTCAATGTATTTACAGTTGTTGAAACCTAATCTGACCTTTTGGATATGTAAAATCGCCTAATGGAAATCTATACTATTTTTCAATTAGTATGTTTAACACTTAAATTATGTTCAAATGCCTTTTAATCATGCAGCAGTGCCTTTGAAAATTGCCAACAAAATCTTTTTTTGTCAAGCCAAATTAATAACTAAAACACTAATTTTTAAATAGTAGATAAAAATACGGCAACAAAAACTTTCAATTTCAGCTTTCAAACTAATTCCATCCATATGTGAAATACACATGGAAAACACAAATTTTAATGATTTGCCCAGGCAAATTTTTATATGTTTCAACTTAATGTGACCCTTTATTATCATTCTTTTTATTTTTTAATATGTGGGAAGGGGCACATTTCATTTTACAGGAGGCACAGGCCTAGAGGGGCATAAATTCTAATTGTCACAGAAGCTGTGGGGTCAAAGTTTAAGCAATCAGGTTCTTACTTGAATGGCAATATATGCAAACACAGTTTAGAAAAGAATAGTATTCAGAAATCAGACCTTGGTGAGAGAAACACATGATTCATTTAAGGTGTTTTAAAATGCATGCAGTTGACCTTATTGATTAGAAAGGGAGCAATATGTTTCTTTTAGGCCACAGGTATTCCATTTATTATGCTAGAAGCCTGTCAGAGTTAACACAAATAAGTGAATAAATGTCTTTTTCAACAGGGTTTCAGGCTCATCAACCATGCTGATAGATGTACTGTTTTGCTAAAATAATGAATGTGCTCTGTTTGAATTTTCCCTTAAGCTACCACAATGACTGCATTCACATTTTCCCAGTTGCATGACCAGGTCTCTAAGAATATTGGGCACTGGCAAGGGGACCATTTGCACATGGAGCCACATCCTCATGTTCCAACCTTCAGCCAAGAAGCATCTCCCCTCATAATAAAGCAAGAATGGTCATTTCCTTTGATCCACAGAACGGTCTTCTGGTGCAAAGAAGTTGTTACTTGAGCTTACTTAATAGGCTTCATAATCTTTTCTTGATTGCATTTAGTTTTTTTTTTTCCTCTCATATAATTTTTAATGATTTGTTGTGCAGTGAAATCCCTGTGAATTCATTAAATCTCTCTAATTCCCAGTGACCAAATACTTGCAGGGGATAGAATTTGAATCAGTCTCTTCAGATAAGTTTTGATACACAAATGCTTCTGTTAATTATGTTTTGATCCACCAGCTCTATCTGATTGTCTGTGCTTGAAACCTTAATTTGCTTTTTAAAAGCAAAATGTTCCGTTCTCAGGGAACTGCCTGCAGCAGGATATGTGCTTGCTGGTTTCTAACTTTGTCTTGTTCCACATGTGTAGTCCTTAAATGGAGATCTCAGGAATACTGAGTGACATGGACACTTGGGCCCACTGCCTGTGGATGAATGTCAAGAAACCGGGAGAAATGCTGCTGGTGTGGCACTGGGCAGTGTGCCCAGTGTGGGCATTCTAAAACAGAGCCTAATTAAGAAATGCTATTATAAAATATACTCAAATGATATAATTAATTAAGAGTTAAGGTCTTCCAAATAGTACCATCTCTAACTCATTAAATACTATGAAATTTTGATATTCACAAGCAACACAGGACTGGTAGATTATGTACAATTCCTGCAATGCCATCAATTAATTGCCACTCATATTTAAGATATGTGAAGACAATAATGTTTATTGGTCAGTCAATTCTATCAGTGTTAATATGAATAGCACCCACATTGCTCTTTTTGATTTGCTAAGTTGCAAAATTTGTTTATTGCTTTTTCTCTCTTTCTGGAGGATATGTTGGGAGAATGATGAAGAATCAGGCACAGTAAATATGCTGGGTTCCTATAGGAATGCCTTCAGCTTTTGTCTGAAGGCAGGAAAATTTTTTCTAAAGGAACTTTCATTGTTTACCTTTGTTTTTCTGTTTGTTTGTTTGTCTGGTGGTGGTATTCACGAGCATCGGATCAACTGGACAGGCAACACAAAGCAAACTGGGCTGAAATAGCTTCCCAGTACCCTAGAGATACAGCTACAAGGGGCTCCTAAGCAAGGAAAGCTTAGGACTTGTCTTCTAGGTAGAATTCTGTCCAAACATGAAATGCTTCCTGTTCAACAACTAAATGTGATAATAAGTGTATTTTGTGTATACCTTTATGATATTGTTCAGATTGTATTAATTATCCTGTGATGGAAAGTGAGATAATTTTGGACAGATTATTTTTCCAATATTGAAATGTGCTGCTGATGTATGCTTACCCTTGAATGCTGTTTTTCATATTGATGGGAAGACTCAAATGTCTCAGGGAAACAACTTTGTGATGAAGTCATTCTTATGTGTGTCATTACAGTTAAATTGCACATTGTAAAAAATGACTGTTATGGTTGATCACAGTCCTGCTATGATGTTACTTCAAGATTTGCCGGAGGGACAGGAAGGATTTTATGATTTTGATGGGGTGACGGATGGATATTGCCAACGTACATGTCCTGTGGGTCCATGGGCAGTGGTGGTTATTAAAAATGAAGATCACACACCCTAAAGTCACAGTAGATGAGGATGTACTAGGTGGTTTTTTTTCACTATACATATGCAGCATTTGACTAATCACATAAAAAATTCTTAAATATGTATAGTCCATGATTGTATCCTGAAAGTAGATGAACTCCACTGTAATGGAATCTGAATGTGACTCCTCTAACGAGTGAGAAGCTGCCCTTTTTCTTTATTATTATAATGTGAAGGTTTCTTTGCGTTGTATCCAGCTACTATGTTTAAAATAACAAAAGCATGCTGTAGCAATTATTCAACTGTTTAAATATTGTTATTTGGAGATAGCTTACCTTTGTTTCCCCTGAACAAAGACAGAGCTTTATCTTTATAGAAAATTGTGGCTAACTTGCCATTTTGACAAACAACGAAGAAGTCTGGGTGGAAGCTTGAAACTTTTGCAGATATGTGAAGAACTGTTCTGCAAAGTAAATAGAGACAGGTGTGTACCAGAAATAACAAACTGAGAGGAAGAAATGCTTTAAGGCCACAATACTTTTAAATCAGACTATGAAGGTTACTTATAAAATGATATTCTTAACCCATGATTTAGTTCCTACTTTTCAAGTTCCATTAGAGTCAGGATTCTAAAAAAGAACATAAGGCTTGTGAATGGCTGTTAAGGTTTAGCAAAAACCCTCTTCTCCCTGTTCTCTGTGTTTACTCCATACTCTAGTGAATTGGGAGGAAATGGAGCTGGCGTAGAGTTCCTTGTGTCATGAGAGAACATGTAAAGTGTTTGTTTGTATGAGCACAGCATTACTTTGGCACTGAGGGAAGTGAATAAACATTAGGACTCAGAAAGAAAATCCCAAGTTGTTAAAGAAAAAAGATCTTCCAAGGAAATGGGATAAATCCCAAATAAAAACTGTGCTTTGAAGTGATTCCACCAGGTCTAGCAATGCCCAGCAAGCCATTCACTGAGAGGAGCAATTGGCAAGGTCAAGTTAGTTTCTGGGTAGTTCCAGAAACTTGGGTGATTCCTGCTGCTGAGTCTCCTGGAAGCAGCTGGCCAGATCCTAGCAAGTTGACCACTTAGAACAATAGCAGAAGCACCCCCAAGACTCCCCAGGAACATGTTGGTGGAAGGCTTAAGACAGGGTCCTCTGAGGCATTCTAAAAACATCACATACCTCCAAGAAGCAGTTGTTACTGTTTTGTTTGTTTCAGTGCTGGGGATTGAAGCCAGGGCATGGAGCATGCTAAGTACATGGTCTTCCACTAACCTAATCCTCCAGCTCCCCCACCTGCCAAGTGCAGTCTTATCTGCCTTTAAGTAAATGTGGGTCTTCCCTGGGGGCTGTTTTCTTCTCAGTCTTGCAACCATAGCCTCAGGCTTATTTTGTCTGACAATGGAAATTTTATAAGAAATATATGTGAAATTTAAATGGACAAATGCAGGCAGATTTGAATATGCTTGCATTAAGCTAGATTAAAAAAGAAACACTGCAAGGTACACCAGTTGATAATTAGTACACCCGTTGATAATTAGGCCATGGAAAAATTTCATCATTTTACTCTTCCAAACTGGGAAACAAAAAACACATAAAAGAAAAATCTTTTGAGGGCATTTTGCTTACTGACATTTAGTGGATCAAGACTGAATTATAGTGCTTCCTGTATTTTGTTGTTCCCAGTGGGCTGTTGGTGAGGATCAAAAAGAATGGAGCCATCCTCTGAGAGGAAGCAAAGCCCCTAATCTCATGTTGCCCAGAGCAGCATCTGTTTTCTGGATGGCCCTGGGTCCAAGACAAAAAGACTTGTCCCTGCAGAATGCAAAGACACTCTCAATGTGCCTTCCTCCACTTTAGTCTCTAAGATGGTATTTTTGTTGTTGTTGTTGTTGTTTCACCAGCACCTCCTAGCCAGATCCCTCCTGTCCTGCAAACCCTCAACCCCACTCCCATCTAAGGAACAGACTATTAATTATGTTTCCTACAGGTCACCTGTGTGTTTTCAGATGGTGTGTTTGTAATTCTATAATGGTGTGCATGGGCATGGAAGGCAGGGGGTGATATACTTCTCTGCACAGGATTCCTGATCGTATCAAACCTCCCGACTCTCCTACTTGAACAGTTGATTTTAACTTGACCAGAGTTGGAGACCCTGAAGAGAAAAGAAAGGAAATGCCTCTATATAAGGATGCAAAAGATGCAAGCAACTGTTATTTTTGCTATTCCTTAAATATGCTCTGTAAATGCTAAAGAAAATTAAAAATGTATTTTCAAGTTACTGGAAAATAATTCCTCTTTTATCAAGAGTTTATAGTAATGCTCCTCTCCTTTCTCTCAATGTCTTCCCCAATCTCTCTTATTATGTTTTTAAGTCTTTTTTGGGGGGAGGAGAGATGGGCAGGGGAACCAGGGATTGAATCCAGGGGTACTTAACCACTGAGCCACACCTTCAGCCCTTTTTATATTTTATTTTTGAGATAGGGTCTCGCTAAATTGCTTAGGGTCTGACTAAGTTGTTGAAGCTGGCTTTGAACTTGCAATCCTCGTGCCTCAGCCTCCTGAGCTGCTGGAACTTCAAGGGGGAAACATCATACCTGCTATGTTTTTAAGCCTTTGATTTAAAAAAAAAATCGAATAGGCAATCATATATGCATGTAAACTCTGAATGTGTCCCTCAGCTTTAATTGATGGGTTCTGGTAGTAATTATCTATTGCTAAAAATGTTCCATAACAAAGCACCTCAAAACTTAGTGGCAAAGTGACAACACTTACTATTTATAGTCTGTGGGTTGTCTGGCTATTCTGCCCATCTGATCTTGGCTTTGCTGATACCTGGTAGGATCCCTTGTGTGTCTGTGGTTAGCTTGCAGGATGGCTGGAGTCTGACGGATCCAAAATGGAGCCAGAGCAGACAAATGTCTCTCACATCTCTCCTCCTCCCAACATTCCTCACATCCCTCCAGCAACCTACCCCAGATGTGTTTTTGTGGCAGTTTCAAGAGTTGAAAAGAGAATGCAGAACTACTCTGTCAAGCCATGGCTTGGGTTCCTAGTTCTCCCCATTCCCATTGACCACAGTAAATCACATGGTGAAACCCAGCATTAGTGTGGGAAGATGTAACAGGTTTTTATTCTTGGGTAAAAAATTGCTATAAACTGAGCAGTTGGAAACAACCCACATTATCATGATTTCTGTTAAGTTGGGAGTTTGAGCAGTTGGGTTAGTTCCCTGCTCAGGGCCTCACAGGCTGCAATCAAAATGTTGGCAGGAGCTGGGTCTCATCTCAACTTGGATTTGACTTCTGAGGTTAGTTCCTGTGTCTGTGTAAGGCCCTGGGGGGGACAGGAAATGTCACATTTCTGAACAAACTGAGTCAGGGGGTTGAAGGCCTGCTGGTCAGTGTAGGTAATGAATGATGAGGGTCCAGAGAGGAGGATGGCTGGTTTTCACTAGGTTGCTAACAGCCAACCTCTGGGATTGCACTTCCCAGCTCAACAGGTTGCTAAGACCTCTGCATCTGGATCAATTACCCCCTGTGGGGCTCCTTCCTGGCCTTAGGCATGTACACGGAGAAGAAAGAGAAGGTGAGGGATTCAGGAAGTCTATAAAAGAGCAAGACACACCCCCTCCCTTGGGCACACAGCTCTGGGTCCCACTTCTTTTTCTTAAATAAAACTTGCTTTCTGTCTTGGGTGTTTAATCTTCAACACTGGGGAAATGAGAACATGAACCTGATCTAAGGCCAGCATCAGTTTGTAGGACTGAGATCCTCTTCCTTTGGTGTTTGGCCCTGTCCATAGGAAATTCATATGGAGGCAGCTCACTGCTTCAAGGCCCATAGAGCAGTCTCTTTCTCTCCAGTCTGCTAAGATAGAGTCTTACAATGGAACCAAGTGAGTGACAGCCATCATCCTTGCCATATTCTAATGGTTATAAGCAAGTCTCTCCCAACACTAGACCTAAGATGTTACACAAGGGCATGGGTCATTAAGATCACCTTAGGATGTGTCTGCCCCAGGGTGCAATAGCAAAGGACACAGATACAAGTATACTTGAAAAATTGAAATACCAACTACAATATCACATTACCAAGCCCTGATGGAGGACTCTGCCCACGGTGCTCCAGTGGAGAAGGAATTGTGCAAGGTAGTCTCCTATGAGTGACCTCATGTGGCAGGACCTGAATTCCAGAACATTTCTAGTTTCCATACCAGGATTCTGTCAGATGTTTGCAGCAGCCTGTTTGAAAACCAAATCCAGCCCAGCAAACAGACAAAGCTCAGTCGCTGGCATGAGAAGCAGGAACGGAAGTGATTCTTCTTCTAGAAGCCAGAGGAGCTTTTGGTAGCACCATAGTAAACATCTTTCATGTCTTTAAAACTCAGGTGGTGCAATCTGCTATTCTTATTTTAGCTGCTTATCAAATGGGAACAAATTGACTGCTCTCAGTAATTATGTTTATATGTCAGAAAACAGGAATTAAATGAATTATAGAGTATAGATTGATAGCTACTGGCCACAATCTTAAAAAAATATACATATACCTCATAAGCAATAAATAAAGATGCCTCCCAAATTTAAAGATTCTATCCCTCTTAAGATTGAGCATGTAATTTCATATTCATTTTGCTTTTTATATGAAGATACCTCTATAATGCAAATTTAATTTTTTGTCACACTATAAAGACTAAAAGGTCATGAATTTATATTGTGCATACACCGGTTTTCTCTCTAGAGCCATGCAACGTGGCTACAGACATTTAGTCACCTTGGGTATGTGCAAAAAGTTGTTACATAACCCAGGAAAACAGTTGTTTTCATGAAAATATGGGAATTCATCTGGTGAATTGTTCAAGATTCAAGGGGCAGATAACTTAAAACCTAGAATTTCCTAAATTTATTTGTACATAGTATAATAAGTAAAAATAATTAATAGAGTTTGGGCCAGTGGGTTCCTAGACTTGGATTCAAACTCCAGCTCCCTGATTTTCTACTTGTTGAACCTCAGACCAAGGTTTTCATCTTGGCTTAGCTTTCACATTTGTGTCATGAACATCATAGTAGATTTCACTTTAAAAGACTATGATGGGTCTGGTTTGATGGAAGAATTAAACACTGCAGTAAAGTTGAGTTCAGTTCAATGTCAGCCTATAGCAGACTGTGCCCAGGGCTCCATCAGGTCTCCCAGGTCCTTTGATTACCTCTCTGCACTGGCATCTGATTGCACTTTCTCTCCCAGCACTAGGCATCTGTCTATTTGATGGGCATGGTCCTCAGGTTGCTGGAACTGTCTTTGAATGCTGTCATCAATAATACATGGAAATGTCTGTCACAGAGGCAGCCCTTAACCAGGAACAGGTACACGGGAACAAATGCTCCAGCACTCTCATCCCTAATTGGGACAGTGTCCTTCCATGCCTCAGTTCCCCTGCATCCCTGAGTCAGTCGTCATTCATGGGACTGTGTTGTTAGGCATCCTACCTAGCCTGTCTCCCTACCTATCCCTGTCTTCTCATTGGCTTATCAGTTTTTCTGGCAACACTGCCTAAAAAAAATCCGTCCTGGAACATACTTCCAGGGAACCTCCTAAGGCACTAACATACATGGCCAAATCAATATTAGATTAAAATGTCCGTGACAAGGAGTGCCATCTTTTAATGACACACCACCGAAGGAGATAATTCATTGATTGGGACCACTGTGCTGCATCCTGGTATGGCATCCCCAACAAGCAGGACTGAAAATAGGCAAGATGATATGTTCGTTGGGAGCACACCCTTGGCATGGGGTGTGCTGTCAGTGGAGTGGCAGAGACCAGCTACTAGCATAAAGACAGGAAAAATTTCTACTCCAGGTGCTTCCCAGCCTCTTCAAATGCCAGTGGAGTGGGGGACATTTCTTCCTATCCTGGAGGATAGCCTGCCTCTGTAATTTTACTATTAAATTTTAAATCAAGTGGGGTCAAAATTCCAATGAAACTAGAGGATGTCACAGGACGTGGGAGTGGGAGACCCCTTAAAGAGGGAGGAAATAGTCTTCCTTTGTCTCAGTTCACCAGGAAAAACCAACAGTCTCAGCTTGGGAGAGACCTCCCTGCTATCTGGGATGGAGACAAAGGCTGGTCACTCTTACTTAGACTCCAAAGAGAGGGAATGGTTTCCTCATATGTCCTTGACCAGTTCTGCCATGAGAGAGTATGTTTCTTTCAAATAACCTCAGGTAAAGTAATAAGCATTTGGGGCCTGCTAATTTACTTTAAAAATGCTTTTGAATTATGTTTATTAATCCCACTGTGAACTTTTTAGGTGATTGTATCATAGGCCTTTCCAGGAAATGAATTCTCATGACAAACTTTCAGTGTGAAGTGCATAACAAATGACTATTAATTCTATTCACATGCTTATCAGCATCTTTGGTCAGTTATGCATTAGGAACTATTTTCATTGGAAATATTTTTCATAACAACTATCTCACTTTCTTTCTCTCATTCCCTGCCTGGTTGGGCCTTATCAGTAGGGCCATTAGTGTCCTATCAGTGTTCCACTTTGGAAAGAGGATTCTAAAGTCAGTAGTGCAGAAAGGCAGGGACTGGTGGTACTATGGGTTGGACCTTAAGTGTCCCCCAGTAGCTTGTGAATTGAAGGCTTGGTCCCCAGTGTAGCAATGTTAAGGTAGGGGCTTTGGGAAGTGATTGGATCACAAGGGTTCTGACCCTTCCATTATGCTATAAAACTAGGAGGTGGAGCCCAGTTGGAGAAAGCAGGTCACTCAGGGCTTGCCTTTGGAGGGGATATTTTGTCCCCAGCCCCTTCCTCTCCCCCCCCCCTCTACTTCCTAACTGCCACAAGGTGAGCAGTTCTGCTCTGCCACATGATCCCCACCATGATGCTCTGTCTTACCCCAGCCTCAGAACCAATGGAGCCAATTTCAGGCACTGAAACCTCTGAAACCACACAAGCCAAAATAAATCTGTCCTCCTTTAGGTTTATTTTCTCAGATATTTTGTCACAGTGGCAGAAAGCTGATTAATACAGTTGGTATCAATTTGCTTGCTCCTAAGGTGCCATGAATCAGGGGGAACAACTCTCATTCCAAGCCATGTTTTTGCTCCTAACATGAATCAATGGAATTACCACTGGAAACCCTTGGCTCCTTCTACTCTGTCTACTTGTCCTCTGCCTGCCCCTGTGTAATGCAACACACACACACTCACACAGACACACACACATACACACACACACACACACATTTACTTCACTTTTCTAGGGAGATGAACAGAATCTTCCCAATCCCTTTCCTACTGGTTACCATTTTCATTGCTCAGTGAGTTAGACTGAAGCTTTATTTTGGCCACAGTTACAAATACTTACTCAATTCTTTCATTTCTTTCTCCATTTTATAAAATTCTAGAATTTGGCATGCTTGTTCCTATGCTCTCTTTGACCAACTCTGTGTCTAATAGAAAAAGCATCTTATCTATGTGACACAGTCACCTTGAGAATCAATATTTTTTATGTTACTTAATATGAAAGCTTGTTTCCCTCCTTTATCCTGTTGGCTCCATAACACAGCCTCCAGCGTATTTATAGGGCAATAGTTTTATTTTTTCCCCTGAGAAACAACAGAGGTGAGTTGCTAGCTTTGAAACAAAGATCTGACCTCATTTTTAACTAGTGTTTCTCCTTTACGAGCTTCACAGAGATATCTGGGTTTAAAAACACACACACAGGAGGTCTCTTGGTCACTTAAAGGTTAATCAGATAGATTTAGGGAAGTTCTAGATCTATAGGGAACAGCAGGTTCATGAGGATAACTTGCAGAATTCTCACCTGAGAATCAGCCATCTTGCTTTCCACAGGGGAGGGAGAGGTGTGTGGAATGGCTGCCCTGGTAGGTACTGTGTAAGCCACTTTCCATTAGTCACACCATAGCAGCCACTGTGAGAGGTGATAACTAACACTGTTGTAGAGGTGAAAAAACAGGTCCAGAGGCACTGAACAGCAGACATTAGCTAGTGGTAAAAAACCAAAAATGTCAGCATGAAGAAAGCCTAGATTCTGCATGGCACCAATACCCATGATTTTTTACTCCCATGGGGCAAAAAAACTATTTGCTTATATTATAGAGATAAGACAACTAAAATTATGATATAAAAATCCTCTTATTTTTAAATTGCGTATGGTATCATCTTGCACCTAAATCTTAGCAGCTGTTTTTTAAAATCTATTACTGATGATAACTTAAATAGTGGTAGGGAAAAAAATGTTCTGTTCATTCTTTTCAAAGCACACTAACATTTCAGTAACTTCCGGAGCCTCAGTCTCCCAGAATACTCAAAACCCAGCCCATTTTAAAAATGTTTTCTTTAGGATACAAATTAACATAAAGTGCTTTGATAAGATCTCAAACATATAGTAAGAGGTCAAGTAATATTTCTAACTAGATAGTTTAAGGACCATTCGGGTAGTTTGATTCTAAAAGTAAAATGGACTTAACCAAAAGGTTGTCGGATTGAATGAAGTATTTCCATTCAGAGACAAAGTGAACGCAATATATTAGCTGTGTGACCTAAGGTTACCTGTGACTTAATCACTCTGAACCTCAGTTTTTGAGATTAACAGTGCTTTTCTCATTGTATTATCATAAAGATTAAAGGTGGTAATGCATGCTTGAGAAATCAATAGTTCAACGTGAGGACGAGGAAGCAGTAAGTAAAGAGAAATGATTAATTTTAACCCCTAATTTCCCAAAGGAGAAAGGGGTGTCCTTGATGACTTGCTTGAGTCTGGGTTTCCTCATTTTTGAAATGGTCCAGCTGCCACTTCCTCCTTTGTTGAGAATGTCCAACTGTGACGATGACTGCTCAGGTGCAAGAGGACTGCTGGTACCCAGCATCTCTTCAACTCTTGGTTACAAGTCATAAAATACTAAATAGTTTAAAAAGCAAAGGGAAAAAAATAAAAAAATAAAAAAAATAAAAAGCAAAGGGAATTTTTTAAGCCCACATAATTAACATGTTCAGGTTAGGATAGGTTTGAAGCATTGCTAACTTCAGGGGCTCAGAAAGTACCAGCTGAAGCCCCACTCCTCCCTGTCTCTCTCTGTCTCTGTCTCATGGACCACCTTGGTTGATGGACTTATCATTTAGGCTGGGAGAAGAGGCTGATTGGGTTGGACATGGGTCACATGCCCAACTCTATGCCAGTCACCAGGGCCAGGGACAAGAGATGCCCTTCTTGGAGCCCAAAGTAGAGGAGATCACAGAACACCATGTTTTGAGAGTGAAAAAAGCAACTCTTCTCCAAGGATGACAGTGGGGGAAATGATGAATCTAAGAATAACGAGGAGCTGGGTTTTGGGCAGACACACAGGAGACGCTTATGAACTTGGCTTAGTCTTCTAAGGAAGCACTTGTATCTGACCATTGGCAAGGATTCCTGACCAAATTGTTCCTGCCTCATTATTCCATCACTTCGGTTTGCTTAGAAATGCTTAGATCAATCATCCCTTTAGCAGGGAAGAAACATAATGAGAGCAAGTCAAGGCGACTGGGAGACAATTGTCTACAGAGCTCTTGTGTTTCCTTTGTCAGAGAGCCAACTGGATAAGGGTGGACCAAGCAGCCACACCAAACAAGCTGTAAGAATGGATACATTCATCTCTGTGGTTGGTCCCCAGCTTTTCTGCACGAATACTTGTTAATCCATTCCTTTAGAGTCTTCAACACTCAGCTCACGGGGACATTTTGGTTTCTGTGCAGAGACAGTATTTTTTATTTTATTTTTTTTCCCATTGGGGAGCACATCCAGGGGCACTAAACCACTGAGCCACATCCCAGCCCTTTTTTTGTATTTTATTTAGAGACAGAGTCACTGAGTTACTTAGAGCCTCACTAAGTTGCTGAGATTGGCTTTGAACTCTTGATCCTCCTGCCTCAGCCTCCCAAGCCACTGGGATTACAGGCGTGCGCCACCACACATGGTGAGAGAGATGCCATTCTTGTTTCTCTTCACTAACCCCCTTCATTGGAGCCAGAGCATAACCCAGATTCAGAATTTCTCCCAAATTCTGCCCTGCAGTCTGTACCATTGATCGTTAACCCACAGGTTGAGGGTCCCAAGCCTTGAACCTGACCTTATTAGGGCAGCCAGTGTATTATTGACAAGTTTAGAGCCCAGTGAAAACTCTTCCCCATCTGCAGCTGTTGGGATCAGCTTTACTCCCGCTGGCTCAGGTCAGGTGTGTCAGCCTGAGCCCTTGACACTCATGTGGCTCCCTCTGCCAGCCCTCCATCTAACCTTTCAGGTGTTATTAGCCTGACTCCCAGGCCCTGGGTTGACCGTTGACTCCCATTTGACTGAATCCTAAACAAACTTACTTCCTGGTAGCGAAATTACAGACTGTGCCCTCTCCATTCCCTCTTGGATAATGGTTCACTCACATCATGTTTGCAATGTGAAATTGTCCCCTCTCAGTCCCCAGAGGGCCACCTTTCCTAGTCACTGCTCCAATTCTGTCCGAATGTATCTCCAGCTTGTCAGTGTGTGGCGGTACTGAGCCTGCTTCCATGAGTATGGCTTTGGGGGAAGTGGTCCAGCTGGGGTGGGAATTTTGATGCAAACACAGCAAAGTGGGACTGTCCTGTCTGGGATCCTCTAGTGAGCCAAGAGCATTCACTCCCTCCTTTATTTATTCATACAACAAATGTTCATCACATAGTCCAGTGCTTCTGAAAGTTTAGCATGCATACTGATTACCTTGTGGCTCTCATTAAGATGCAGGATCCAATTCAGTAGGGCTGGGATGGGACCTGAGGTTCTGCTTTTTTAACAAGCATCCGTTTGCTGTGCGTGCTGATGTTTTATAAACTACACTTTGAGTAGCAAGGAACATAGGAACTCAAAAAATATTTGTTGAATGTTAAAGGAATGTTAAAGGAATGAAAACATGAATCAAAGTTTTGAATAAAAGTTTCAGTTTAGATGAGTCAAACTCTTTAGCCTTTGGCAGTTGAGTCTTCCCAATTATCTACGTGTTGGCCTTTGACTCATTTCCCTGGTTTCTTGCTAAGGAAATCAGAGCCAACTTCAGGCTAATATTTCAACTGTTTGACTTTTTAAACCCGTTCTTTCTGAACCATAACCAAATTTTGCAATATTTCTTGTATAAACACTGCTTTGTGTTCTCTCTCTCTCTCTCTCTCTCTCTCTCTCTCTCTCTCACACACACACACACACACACACACACACACACAGAGGCATGCATGCACACACACACTGCCCACTTACTGGTATATTTGGTATATCAAATAACCTGAATTCCCCAACCCTACTAGAAAATGAGATTTTTATGGCATTTCATGTCCATCTAGATTCACCATAACCCCACAGAAACTTAAAACAGGTGGAAAAAGGAAAGTACTAGAATATCCCACTGGAGACAAGGCCTCTCCCCTGACGGCTCCTTAATTTTCTTCCCTCTTGCAGTTCTGGCTGAATCTCTTGGCCAACATGGATTTCTTAGCTGGACAATGCCAGCACTCTTTTGTACCTTAGACAGTTCCCCTTTCAGCTCACAGAGCATTGTGTGGTAGGGTCTGCTCTCTGAAGAAGGAACACACGCACCACACCAATAAAAGGTAAGCTTTTTCACGGAGGTCGGCTGGGAGCCCATTCTCTGTTGATAATAGTAATCTTGCCTCGTGGAGAGCTCATTAGAAGGGCCCAAGAGGCCCAAGAAGAGGCTGGAATCGGGAGAGGGGGATAATGATGTGTGGTGAAAATGTTAGGGCTGTCATTCCTATTTCAGAGCTCAGGCTGGCCACTTAATGAACACCTTGCCCTTCACTGAAACTCCCTGGGAACGAAGCAGTCGCCTGCCTTCTGACCCAGCACCTGCCTTTGCTGTATTCCCATCTTAGACCACAGACATCAGAGCCCCTGCTACAGTGCAGACCCGAATGTCCCTCAAAGGTCCACGTGTTGAAGGCAAGGTGGTGGAACTTTAAGAGGTGGGGCTTAGAGGAATTAGGTCACTGGGGGCGTGTCCGTGAAGAGGATATCAAGTTCCTGGCTCCTCCCTCTCTCTCTCTCCCTTTCACTCTTTTTCCCCAGCAGCTCTGAGGTGCGTGGCTCTTCTCCACCATATGCTCTTGCCATGATGTTCTGCCTGTTGCTGTTGGACCAAGAGACTTCTGAAACTGTGAGCGAATTTATATAATTTTTTTTTTTTTATTGGTTGTTCAAAACATTACACAGCTCATGACATATCATCTTCCATACATTTGATTCAAGTGGGTTATGAACTCCCATTTTTTACCCCAAATACAAGTTGCAGAATCACATCGGTTACACATCCACATTTTTACATAATACCATATTAGTGACTGTTGTATTCTGCTACCTTTCCTATCCCCTACTATCCCCCCTCCCCTTCCCTCTCATCTTCCCTCTCTACCCCATCTGCTGTTGTTTAATTCTCTCCCTTGTTTTTTTTTTTCCCCTTTCCCCTCACAAACTCTTATATGTAATTTTGTGTAACAATGAGGGTCTCCTTCCATTTTCATAGTTTCCCTTCTCTCTCCCTTTCTCTCCCCCCACTCGTCTCAGTTTAATGTTAATCTTTTCCTCATGCTCTTCTTCCCTGTTCTGATCTTAGTTGCTCTCTTTATATCAAAGAAGACATTTGGCATTTGTTTTTTAAGGATTGGCTAGCTTCACTTAGCATAATCTGCTCTAATGCCATCCATTTCCCTGCAAAATCCATGATTTTGTCATTTTTTAGTGCTGCCTAATACTCCATTGTGTATAAATGCCA
>NW_026000241.1:24783231-24792135 GCF_001458135.2 Marmota marmota marmota
CGCGCGCGCCGGGGGCCGCTTGTAGAACCCGGGTAGGCAGTGGCCTCGTGGCTAAGAGCTGGGCGGGCGGGTGGCCGATCACCGAGCGGAGCGGGGCCGCCAGGAGAGCCAGGATGGCGGGAGCCGTCTGACGGGCCAGGCGGGGACCCTTCTCGCTGCCCCGGGCTGCCGGGGGCCGCTTGCAGAGCCGGTTGGGCTGTGGCTGCGGGATTGGACCTCTGCGCCCGCGTGGCCGGCCAAGATTCACTTGTCTGGGGCCAACTGTCACCTCTAATATAACTTACTACTTCCTGGCAGGTCTCCTTTCAGCGGAATTTTGCTAGAAGTTCCTCAGTAGGTAGAATGTAGCTGTTTTAATGGGTGTTTCTGATCCGGTTAATGTGGAGATACTGAAAGTGCTGCTTCCTTGTCGGCCGCCATGTTGGATCCTATATAATTTTTTTTTAAAGGTTATTTTCCTCGGGTATTTTGTTACAACAATGGAAAGCCTACTAACAGAAATTATGGAGACCTCTGGTTTCTCAGATACATTGATCAGGACACTCGTTTTTGAAAGTAGAATTAAATGGAAGGGAACATCACAGAAAGCATCTTTAGCCTTGTTCCTATATGCAGCCCCACCATAAATTATATAAATTAAATTTCATCTCTTCTCTGTGGATTGAGCTCTTTCCAACTTAAATAGCAGGTGAAAAATTGTGGTTCCCATTCAGCTGGCTTACCATTTTCAATTTAAGCCACCATAAATTTAAGCTCGGGGGAGGTTGCAAATGGAAAAAGCCATGTCCCATGGCTGCAGTGTAGCAGGCTTTAGGCAACAAACCAAGGATACTCAACAACTTTCTGAATAGGCAGCAGCTGGCTACAGAGTTTCAATGTCCTGTTAACCATTCCAGCTTTAATAGGCATCCCAGGGCAGACTCTGCTCCCTGTAAGAGACTGATGTCCCCATGACTTAGAGTCACCCCATCATGGACTTTTATTGCAGGAAGTTCTCAGAGGGAAGCCTTCTAAAGCTCCACTCTGCAGGAGCACAAACTTGTCCGAGGTCACATAATTTCAAACTTTAGAAGAACACAGACTGCGGGGGAGGAGATATTGGAAAAAACATACTGAATTGGCAATGGTTTGGGCTGGGATTGTTTCTTGAAAGCATTTTAGCATTTCACAATAGTTGGTAACCATGCAGCATGTTCTGATTTGGATAACAGTGTTCCAAAACTAGAGATTCTAAGAATGCCATCATTATCTATCCATCATAAAATAATTCCTCTCTAGAATATAACTTTTTAATGATAATGCACCTATTTCTGTTTTTTTTATTTCCCTTCTTCAGGAGGAAAAAGAGTATACAAATATAAACAAAGAAGGAAAACATTTACAGTCTTGCAATTCAGAACTGATTCTAGGCTTATATATTCTTGTGATTCTTTAAAGATACATGCTTTCTAACCTGATTTTTTCCCCCAGCTTGTCCACCCAATGTGGACATCTTTATATGTCTTGATGAACACAAGGTTTCCATAAACTGGCCCAAGGCCAAATCGTGCCCAATCTGTTTTGGAAAATAAAGTTTTATTTGAATGCAGCCCGGCCCCTTCATTCATGTATTGCCTTTGGCTGTTTTTTGAATTACAACGGCAAAGCTGAATTGCTGTAACAGAGACAACCTGACCCCTGAAGGCAAAGCTGTTTACTATTTTTGACATTTAGAGAGTTTTCTGGCATGTAATGGGCACCATCATGTCTAGCATTTGAGCAACATTTAATTGCAGCATATCATATCATTATTTATTGTCAGTGCCTTCTGAGGGACATTTAAGATGCTGTCTGTTTAAAACTACATTTACATTGTTTCCCATTACAAGAAAAACCTGACTTGAACATCCTTATCTTTGATTAGATCTTTACATTTCTTTAGAAGACAGTCCAAGGATTAGAATTTACTGGGGCTAAGGGATTTATTTTCACCCTTTTTTTTTCCTAAAGAGATTTTGGTAACCATTGCTACATTTTCCCCCCATCTCATTATACTAAGAGCTGAAGCAGAAGGCTTGCTCCTCCTGTAGTTTCTCTTACTTATTATCTACAAAACTATACTTCGACAGCAGGAGAATTCAAAACCATGGAGGCCACCTTCTAGAACATGGCAGTGGGGCATTACTGAGCTGCAAATCGGTAGCCTTGGCAGTTGCCAGACACAGAGACTGAGAGGTGTTCTATGCCCCCATAATTTTGTCCTGTAGTTCAGCTTACACCATAGTCTTCATAAAAAAACTTTATTCAAATTGCCAGTTTGTAGCTGGGTGCGGTGGCGCACACCTGTTAATCCCAGTGGCTCAAAAGGATTGAGAGTTCAAAGCTGGCCTCAGCAAAAGTGAGGTGCTAAGCAACTCAGTGAGACCCTGTCTCTAAATAAAATACAAAATAGGGCTGGGGATGTGGCTCAGTGACCAAATACCCCTGAGTTCAATCTCTAATACCCAAAACAAACAAATAAACAAACAAAAAAACCCCACCAGCTTGTGGAGGCAGTTAAGAGATGACCAGAGTGGTTTGATTGGGTGGTTGGTGTTAAGTATTTAATGAGTTTGTTATACCAATGGTGAATCATTAGTGGCATTAGTGGTAGCCTTTTAGAGTTTAAAGGCTACCACTTCAGATACCTCTCCTGGGGTGATGGATGCCATAATGTGTGGAGTCTCACATGTTGTGTTCTATCTTAGGTCCCTTTTTAGTCAGGATCTGAAGCGATCTGCTCTGTTCTTGCCTAGCATTGGATCCAAGCCCTAAGTTCCTCAGAACCTCATTTATAACCTAATATATGTGGGGCATATATTAAAGTAACTTCCATCTCTTCCCATGATGCAGGGAGGAAGGCTAAAATGTAAAGCCGAAATGAGTGAGAACATCTCTCCCATCTCTTCATTTCTCAACTGTATCCTAAAAATGTGGAGAAGTATACACTGTACACACACACACACACATCCAC
The DNA here is from genome assembly GCF_001458135.2 of Marmota marmota marmota. Classification (NCBI taxonomy): domain Eukaryota; kingdom Metazoa; phylum Chordata; class Mammalia; order Rodentia; family Sciuridae; genus Marmota; species Marmota marmota. The sequence goes on from NW_026000241.1 coordinate 24,786,224, forward strand.
ACCCCAACCCAACATTGATAATTTCCAAGGTCTTACTTGAAAAGATCATTTGATTTTATATGTGATTTTGTTTTTCTTTTCTGTGTGTAGGATAACCTTGTGCAACATTTAATCTTGTAGTGACCAGCTCCACTGTTCTTTTCTGGATCAATAGAAATAATGGATTCTCAACCATTTAAGGGCTACTAATAGAACTTACAGAATTTGTACAAAGGAGTGCAACATAAATGACCAAAATACCCATATATGCAATATATGCACTAATATATGCAATATATGCAATAATATATGCAATATATGCAATAATATGAATGAATGTAAAAAGCATTGTGCTAAGTGAAAAAAGCCAGGTGAAAATGAGCCTATGCCACCATGAGTCCATTTACAGGGAATTCTAAAATAGTGATAGGAAACAGATCCGGTTTTGTGAGAGGACACGAATGGAGTGTGATTGCAAAGGGGCAGGAGGTGAGTTTTTAGGTGGATATCTTCTGTTTAGATTGTGCTAGTGATAATACAAATGTACGTGTTTGTTAAAACATAATGAATTGTACTCTTCAAATAGGTGATTTTTGTTTTGTGTAAGTTATACCTTAATAAAGTTTTTTTTTTATACCACACCAGATACATGGAGATTAAAACAAAAAGAGTATCGATTGACTTATGAGTGTTTGCTTGGAATATTTGAGTGGGCTATGGTGCCCCTGGACATGAAAAAATATCACAGGAGAGGAGCGAATATGGAAGGTGGTTGGGAGGTATAGGAGAACAATTTTGGGGATATTCAATGGGGAGTTGTTCAGGTGGAGGGTCCAAGTTTTGGACTGGTTATTAAGAGTTTGAAATTGTTGGTGTGTTGGTGAGGGAAGAAACTGGTAACTTGCATGGACTTGTTCAGTGAGATTGGAGAAATAGAGAAGCAAGAGACAAGGACTCATTTTGGGGAATAGCTGTGCTAAAATTGCAAGTCTAAATTTTAGATCACTGCACTCACAGTGTGACCCATGGAACAGCAGTAATGGCACCACCTGAGCTTGTTAGAAATACAGAATTTGGGACCTTGCTCCAAATCTATGGAATCAGAATGAAAATGCATTTTAAGATAATTCTAAAAAATTCTAGGGCATTTTGAAGTTTTAAAAATGCTACTTTAGATCAACTAAGTCCTATCTTTTACTTCTACCAATTTCTAGAGGTGGGTGGTGGGTGGAGAAGGGCTGCTATAAAACCAAGGATTGCATCATGATATCAAAATTGTTTTTCATTTTTAGTTAAAAATACTAAGAGAACTCAGAGATGTAATTTCCATGTTCTCTGTTTATTCAACAGGAGGCAGTTACTCCTGGGAAGCTGTAAAGTTTTATTTAGACTGGAGAGAATTTTTTTTTAACCACATACAGAGAGAAAAGTCTTATTTCATTAGAAACTGTGTGAGAGTTATTTCATTTCATGCTTTTGTATATAAAAAAAAACCCTTTATTTATCCAAAGCACAAAAATACTCCTCATCAAAATCTGCAGACAAACAGTCTGTTAAGAATGTTGAGTTCTGAGGAGCTGAGAGTGCATTACAGCACCTGTTGCTGGATTGACCTGAGGTTGTTTCTGCAAATGCGGTTGTTGGCCTGAGTCCATTTCCAGGAAAGACAGATAGGTAAGCAGATAGGAAAGTTATGAAGGTAACTTCATGTCTGAGCTTCACTATTGCTGGGCCTTGAGATGGGGGCTAACCTAGAGCATTTGGCCTATTGGATTGCTGGTTGAGATGTAAGAGTTTGTTGGTGAATCAGCACTAAGATGTAAGTATAGCTCAATGGTGGGTCACAACCTTAATATATGAGTCCCTGAATTCAATCTCCAGAAACAAAAAAATAAAATGGGGAAGCTGAAGAAGAGACTATGGTGTATTGTGAAGTGCCTGGGCTTTGGCAATTGGCAGACCTGAATGAATCCCAGATCTGCCTGGTATTTGCTTTGTTTCCCACCTCTCTAGACCCAATTTGTTTTTTATTTTCATCACTAAAATGGGTTGTTAGGAAAATTGCAATAAATTGAAATCTTTATGTCAACTTGAAGTGACCTACCAGTGTCTGTCATTATCATGGTGACTGACATTGTAGAGCATTATGTAGGTTATCATGAGGCGGTTTCATAGGAAATGGGAAGAGGCTGCAATTCATGTTCACTTCTCCTAGCATCTCCTCCTCTTATTCCCCACTCATATTCAAGGCCACTGTGAGTGCATCCTCCTCAGAGGCCCCATCATATGGTGCTTTCAGTGAGTGGCACCTCTTGGGGCATGCAGTGCCTCACCTGGATGACCATGTACCGCCATTCTGCACACATTCCCTTTTGACCATGATATCATGTTCTGGATTTGGGTTCCAGGGTCCTATTGCCCTTTCTTCCCTCCATTCTATAAATAATATTCTACATTTGTAATCTGGTATTTCTTATTGTGCAGGGGACTCACTACATTTTGCCTAGAGAAGGGAGGAGAAAAGTGTCTGGGAGTTCTCAAGCTTGGCCTTGTTTCCATGGGAAACATTTTCCTCTCCAACATTCATCCTAAGGGCAAGGTGAGCCTATGCAAAAATAACATGGGTGACTTCCTAAGGCTCCCAATTTGGAGGGATGTTCTGAATCATGGGGTCCTGCTCGTTGCTTGCAGTTCTCTCACCTCATTGCTTTGGGTTCTATCATGTGATTTTGGCCAATGGACATTCATTGGATATGTTGCAAGCAGTGGTTTTGTATGTATTTGGGTGGAGGAACTTGTCCTTTGCCCCTTTAACATTTCCTTGTGTGTGTGGGGGAACACCCTGACTACCCTGCTGGCCCACGAGGAATGAGGGAGACAGGAGGAATTCTGGTTTAATCTGCAGCTTGAAGGAGGTTTAGCCAAGCCCAGCCTAAGTTAGTTGGATCTCAGTTTATCTACAGCCATATAAGTGAAAATATTACTGTTGTTTTAAGCCACTGAATAGTGGGGTGGTGTTAAACATACCCCATTATCAACAATTACCTGTTCTTACAATCTAGTGATCCTTCACCAACCCCAATACTATGTTTCCCTTCACATCCAGCACCGATCCTATGGTTCATCACTGTAATTGCTACCCTGATTCATGCTCCGCATTATTACCTGGCAAACCTCTATCTTAATTACATCACTCAGTCCCACACTTGCACCAATGGAGCTGAAACTGGTCAGAGAAAAGCACACCACCTCACTATGCTAGCTGGTTTTACCAAACTCAGATGGGTCCTTAGTGCTGTCCAGCAGTACCACCACTACACTAATCTAGGCCTTTTAGTGTTCTTTGTTATTTTTTACTTATTCCACTTTTATTAATTATCACTGATTTTCACACTTCTCAACCTCTCAGCAGCTTCTTCCCATCCTGGATCTCTGCAGCGACTTTGCTTCCTCCTTCATTAAGCAGCGACCAACAGCCAGAAGAGGACTTTCACCTGCTTTCATTGCCATATCTACCCAAAGTCTTGTGTCTGTGTCCATCACTTCATCTCCCCTTCTATTCCCGGGGCCCAGGCTGTTCTAGTCTGTTCTTCCTTTTATAGGCAATTTCCTCTTTGTCAACTAGATCTGTCTCTTTTCATATATTGACAGAAAACTGCTCCAGGAAACTGTCTTCTCTCCCTCTCTTTCATTATTAGTTTTCCCTTTCTTCAAGACCATTTCCATGCATATAAACATGCTGATTTCTTCCATCATAAAAAGGACTTGTTAAAAAATGTCTTTTAATTCCACTTAGAATGCAGCTACCAAAGCATTTTTCTGTTTCTCTGGTAGCAAAATTTCTTGGGGAAATCATCTACAATTACTATCTTACTTCCTCTCCTCCCATTATTTCTTAAACCTACTTGGGTTCTCACCTCTTTCATACCATCCAAACTTTTCTTGTCAAGGTCACCAGAGATCTCCATGCTACTAAATCCAGTGCCTCATGTTGTGTTGGTCAGCTTTCCATGACTGGAACAAAATACCTGAGATAATCAACTTATAAAGATGGAAGATTTATTTTAGCTCCTAGTTTTTAAGGGTTCAGGCCATGACTAATTGGTCCTGTTGCTTTGGGACTGTGACAGCACACAACATCATATCAGCCACATATGGCTGAGGAGGGCCGTTTGCCTATGACTAGGTTTGACAGAATGAAAGAGGAAGAGACTGTAGTTCCATAATATCCTTCGAGAGCACCTCTTATTAGGCCCAATCTCAAAGTTTCCACCAGATCTCAAGAGTGCCACCTGGGGACCAACTTTTTAACACATGAGGCTTTGGGAGACATTCTAGTTCCAAACTCCAAGTATATGTGGATCACTCTTCCATGCTTGAAACAACCCTTTCACTTGGATTCTATGATCTGATTTTCTTCCTCCCTGCTTGTTTACTTTTATTCATATTATTAGATGGTTTTTCTTTCTTCTTATGACCTAAAAATATCAGATAATCTAGGGGCTCCAGCAACTTTTCTTGCCTGTGTTCATATCCTCCATTATATACCACCCATAAGCCTGTGTACTGATGAGTACCAACGTTATAATTAACCCATGTTCCCCTTTGAGTGCAGGACTCCTCTATGTAACTGAGTAACTCCATGTCAGTGTCTAGTGGGCATCTCAGGTATTCCATGTCCCTTAGTTATCTTGCTTTTCTGTTTCTTAAATCTCCTCCTGAAGACTTTCACAACTCTGTGAATGTCAAGTCCATTCAGTTTCCCAAACTAAAATTTTTTAGTCATCCTAGGCTTCTCTTTTCCTCACATCTCAAAGTCCTTCACATCCTCCACAAATTCTGCTGGCTGTGCCTTCAAAATATATGCAGAGTCTCATGCCATATTATCATGTCCGCCTTTAATCCGCTAGCTCCAGACACCGCTATATCTCTCTAGAATTATCACAATGGCTTCCTAACTGGTTTTTGACTTCTTCCTCACCTTCTACTGCCACTATAGGGTGGATGCACCATAGTTTCCACACAGCAGTCACAGTATTCTTTTTTGTTAATTCCAATAACATTTTGTTCAATATTATATGTCAACAAAAATCAATATAAACTATAATGAGATTAAAAAAAAATTTTGACACATTCATAAATGGAGTATAATTCTGTTCTCTTGGTTGTACATGATGTAGAATCACACGTTCGTGTAGTTCTATATGTATATAGTGTAAGAATGTCAGAGTCATTTGACTATCCTTCCTACCCTCATACTCCTCCCCTCCCTTCACTACCCTCTACCCAATCCAAAGTAACTCTCTTCTTCCCTAGCCCTCCACCCCTTGTTGTGAATTAGCATCCTCGTATCAGAGAAAACATTCTGCCTTTGGTTTTTTGGGACTGGCTCCTTTTGCTTAGCATGATATTCTCCAGCTCCATCCATTTATCGACGCATGCCACAATTTCAAATAAGAGGTGAGTTGGGCCATGTCGCTTATCTGCTTAAAATCCCCCCAAGATTTCTATCTCTTTCAGAGTAAAGGCCAAAAATCTTTAAAGGTTCCTACATGATGAGAACTCCTCTTTCCCTAATCTTTAGCTCTCTCCTTCCTGGCTAACTCCACCCCACCCACCTTGGCCTCCTTATTATGCATTGCACTTGCTCCATTAGGTCTTTTCTATGTCCTTTCCATATACAGTCCCCCTGCCTGGAATGCTCTTGCCCAGGATTTCTGCTCATTCCTTCATCTCTTTTTAGCATCACAATAGCAGTGGGGCCTTCTCAGACTACCCAGCTAACAACACCCACTCTGAAGTTCCAGCACCAGTAGCAGAGCAGCAAGTCAGCATCTTGCCATGAACAGAGGGACTGCTACGCAGCCTCAGTGCTGTGGGAATGCTGCAATGTGGGAGCACAAGAAAGGAAAATTAAAAAAAAAAAAAAAAAA
>NW_026000241.1:24792379-24797224 GCF_001458135.2 Marmota marmota marmota
TTTTTTTTTTTTTTTTTTTTTTTTTTTTTGGTATCAGGTATTGAACTCAGGGGTACTTGACCACTGAGCTACATCCCCAGCCCTATTTTGTATTTTATTCAGAGAGAGCGTCTCATTGAGTTGCTTAGTGCCTTGTTTTTTGCTGAGGCTGGCTTTGAACTTGTGATCCTCCTGCCTCAGCCTCCTGAGCTGTTGGAATTACAGGCCTGAGCCATCACGCCCAGGAGGGAGAGCATTTTGATCTTAGGAAAGAAAATCAGGAAGAAAAATGGGTTAGTTCCAATAATTGTATATCTGCTGTGTGACTTTTGGTAAATCACTCAACTTTTCTAAGCTTCCATTTTCTTGTTTGTAAAATGAAAGTTTTGTTTCATGCAGCCACTAAGGTCCTTTCTAGATACAATCGTGAATGTCTGAACAGTGTCTCCATTAGCTTGTGGAGAAGAATCAGAGGTAATTTAGTAAATCAACTATCTTTACTTAGAAAGTAGCATCTTGAGGGATAGCAGCCAAGGCAGATGGATTTTGACAGATTGTTCAGGTGTAGCACTAAGACCTGGGACGCTATGCTGAGAGAACAGCTGGGTGGGGGAAGGACTGTGGGAAGCTGGGGTCTGACCAGACAGTATGTTTGTTTGACAGTTCGCCTCAGGATAAAGTGACTGTCACATACTGTGTGCTATTGGTTAGAGATGCAGAGCGGTTAGCAGTTATGGGTGTGAGGATTTTGGGGGATCAGTTCTGTCACTTACGTGAGGCACTAAATGTCTCTGTGCCTTGGTTTCCAAATCTGTAAGACAAGAATGACAACAACATCTTACTCCTAGGAGGTTTTGAGTTTCAATTCTTTTAATGTTTGTAAAATTCTCAAAACAGTTCTTTGTATATGTGGAAATACTTCATTAATGTTAGTTGTTATTATCCTTCATAATTTTGCTGCAGGGCTGGCTTTATTATTCTATTTTATAGAAGAGAAAGCCAACTTTCCCAGAACTAATTATGCCAGAGCTAGAACTGGAGTTTGGGTCTTCTTAATGTTTTTTTTTTTTCTTTTCTGCTTTAATTTCTGCGGGATGAAGACTTATTTTAATGTATTCCTTTACAAGTGCACATTGAGGATCTACTCTGAGCCGGGCATGCTGTAGGCTCTCTGAGAGTAAAGAAAAGAATGAGACGGTCTTTTCTTTGAAGTTGGAATAGAGGAAACCTCAGTCATATCAGGCCTTCAAGGATGAGACCTTGCTTTATTTTCCTTTGAAATCCAAGTCTTAGTATGAGGTAAGATACAACATAGAGGCATTCTGAAAATGTATGTGGAAGTAGACTTGGGTGTATGAGGTGGAGCGAGAGAGAGAAAAAAAAATCATTACAACATATTCTTGACCATACTCCCCCTTCAGCTCTCTTTCCCTATTTCTTTACTCTTTTCTGAGAGTTCTTCTTTCTTACTGAGTAACTAGCAAGTCCTCCACAAACTGCTTTTCCTACCATATCTCCAATAATTCTATTATTCTGTTTTCTGCTGCTATAACAAAATATCCAAGGCTGGATACTAAATAAAGAAAAGAGGTTTATTTAGCTCATTGTTTTGGAAGCTGGAGATCCAAAATTGGACAGCCCCATCTTCTTGTGAAGGCCTCATGGCAGATGGTATCACAATGGTGGGAATATATGCAAAAGAGGTCATATGGTGAGACAGGAAGCCAGATTCAGTGGCCAGGATTATATTCATGCCTTCTGAGGGCATGCCCCCAATGACCTAATTACCTACCTCTAGATCCTACCTCTTAAGGGTTCTACTGTCTCCCACATTGCCAGATTGGGGGCCAAATTTTCAGCACATGAACGCTTGGGGGACACAATGAAACTCAATCTAAATCATAACATATCACCTCTAATTGTGCACATTTTCTTAAGCACAATGTAATATAGTTGTCTCTTATGCGCTACCTGATGTCTTCCCAATTCCTACTATTTGAACTTCAAGGAAGGCACAATTCTCATGTCTCGCCTTGTAGTTGATGATGTCTGCATCTCAGATGTATCACCAGGCAACTTTTCCTGTGCATCAGCCTGATTTCCAACTGCTAGTGTCTGTGAGAGCTAGTATCTATGCTGTAGAGCGCTTTATGGCTGCAGAATCCATTCTGTCTAAGCAAGGTTGCAAACACAGGGGAATTCCCTTATTGTCCCTCTCCCTGGTCTCAGCGGTCCTCACCAATAATCAGCAGAATGGCTTTTGGGCTGAATAACTCTAAGGTTGGACACTGGCTCCTAGGTACTCCAACAGGATTGCTCCCTTGATAACAAGTTCTTATTAGTTTCCTTTCTTTCCTAGTCTCTCTTCTTGTATTCCTACTGGTGTTTCTTGGGAATCACTTCCAAAATAAATTACTTGCCCTCAAATCCTTATCTTAGGGTCTGCTTTCCCTCCTTTCTGAGTTTTGAGGACTCCCCAGGAAAAATACTCGCTTACCTACATATTTTCGTATAACATTAGAACATACCTCTGCGATAGCATTTATCATAATTTATTGTAATCATTTTTTATGCAAGATAGTGGAAACAAAACTCATGTCATTTCAATCCAAGTAGCCCCCTCGCCTACTGTGTACCTGCCACGTAGTAGGCACTCAACACCCATCGAGAGTAAATATTTTGGATTTCCTTCCCCTTCTCTGAGCAGTGCTTGCTGTATTTTGGCAGGGCTGGGATACATTAACCATTTTCCCCTAGCACCTATTGCGCCAGCATTTTCACTGAGAGCTAGTGATGTTATTCTAAGATTCCCTGGACTTGGACCAGCATAATAAGGAATAGCTATTGAAGAATTAGAGAGGTCCAAAGGTTAACCAAATTTGTAATTATAAAAAGTTCGGCCCAACAGCACTTGGGGAGTTGTGAATGTTTGTAGGATGATTACTAAGCAGGAAGGCTGGGCTAATGAGGATTGGGCCCATGACCCAGGGGGGCAGGAAATTTTCCAAGATGAGCGGATGTAAGTTTCTAAGTGACGCTGGGTCTCTTGAGTTCCACTTGCAATATGGAGTTGGAGAGGACATCACTCTAACCCTTAGAATAAAATAAAGACACAGAATATGAGGACTTAGCTTTTTTTTTGAAGTCACGGGATAGCTAAAGTTACATAGCAACCAACTCACCACAAATCTGGGAATAGGTGGGCACCTGCAGGGTGCTTAGTGCTAGAACTAACAAGAAGAGTGGCGGGGGGATAGTAGAGGATAGGAAAGGCAGCAGAATACAACAGACACTAGTATGGCAATATGTAAATCAATGGATGTGTAACTGATGTGATTCTGCAATTTGTATATGGGGTAAAAATGGCAGTTCATAACCCACTTGAATCAAAGTGTGAAATATGATATATCAAGAACTGTGTAATGTTTTGAACAACCAACAACAAAAAAATTAAAAAAAAAAGAGTGGCACTAGAACAGGTTGGTGAATTGGTGAAGCCCATGTGTGGGCTGGTGGGACAGGATGAGGCATCTAAGAACTGTAGGCACAGAGAGCCTTTGTGCCCTCATGGAGGGTTTTGGTGGATTCTCTTCTAAACCCACCAGAACTCCTGAGAAAACCCCCAACAGCCCCCAACTGGAACAATCTTAGCAACAAAATAATTAACAAGAGTGGATAATAAAATTATATCACAATGATATAATAATCTTTGAATGAATAACTGGGGAAGAAGGAGCAGCTCTTCTTCATAGAACAATCCCAATGAATAAATGTAGAGGTAAGAAGGAAATAGAAAATCCTTGCTAGAATGCGTTAGTAATAATTGTATGGCAAGGCAAGAGGCACTGAATCATGCTAAAATTAATGGATTAAGTTCAAGAAAAACAGAATATTTGAACACCCTCAAACTATCTCCCCCAAGACATTTATCAGTTGTAAAGGCATTAGTTGAATGCCTGATAAAATCCAAATAAAGTCTATGGTTTAAGTTTAGGTAAAAGTATTGGATAAATGTTAATTTCTCAGTTTGGGGTAATTGTACTATGATTATATAAGTTGTTACAATTGTGGAAATTAGATATGCATGATATACAGGAATTCTATTTTTGCAACTTCTTTGCAGATCTAAAATTGTTTCCAAGTAGAAATTTTTAAAAGCATGCTAAAAGTCATGTCTATATCCTCCCTGTTCACTACTATCACATTTTTATTCACTGGAAAAATATTTAAAAGAAAGTAAAAATATAACCAGTGTTTGTATTTGGTTGATGAGATCAGAGAAATGGAAATGATATTTAAAAAAAAATCTTCCAGTTATTTCTCTTGGTTCTCAAAAAATTCTCTGAGGTAGCATGATTATCTAGATTTCACAGAAAAGCAAACAGGCCTAGAGGTCAAGTGTTTTGCCCAAAGTGTACACAGAAACCAAAAGGAAGATTCCCCCCAAATGAACCCAGATTCACTTATCCTAAGCCCATAAATAATTACACAATATTTCTTTTTCTACTTCTCTCTCTTGTTATCTTTGTTCCTCTTTTGGATGATATAGTTATATTACCTTTGTAGTGGGAAGAAACCATAACAAATATAATAAAAAAGAAATGAAATCTAGTATCTAAAGACAGTAAAACTCTGTTACCAAATGAGAGGGGGAAAAAATTGAGTTCTAATCCTGGAGTTTCATATCTGGATGGCAGACTGCAGCTAGTTGCATTTCTTAAAACACTTGGAAATATTACTGGGATGGCAGACAAAGACCGGCTGTGTTTCTTTTCCCCCTGTTTTAATGCTCACTGATGCTTTAACCCTAAGATACACTAGGACCATACTAAATAAGAATTCTTTTTTTTTTTTTTTTGGTGAAAT
>NW_026000241.1:24797233-24862802 GCF_001458135.2 Marmota marmota marmota
TTTTTTTTTCTTTTTTTTTTTTTTTTTTTTTGGAGAGGGGATGACAAACCCTCAAAAAATCTGATAAAAGCGATTTCAGTTCTCTCCAGATAAATACATATGTAAAATGATGCAATTAGACAATTTTCTTTCAAGACTGAGCCCCACAAAAATCTAGAACAATATAGTAGGTGTCTATTTCTGCACATCTCAGTTGAGTTGCCAGGCCATAAGTGTAGGAGAGGCTGTGAAACCTTATCCATAAACTTACCCAAATATTCATTTCTTTGTTTGTTTTGGTACTTGGGATTGAACCCAAGGGTGCTTTACCACTGAGCTACAGTCCCAGCCTCTTTTAATTTATTTATTTCTATTTTGAGACAGGGTCTCATTAAGTTGCTTAGGGCTTTGGTTCGTTGCTGAGGTTGGCCTTGAATTTGCAATATTCCTGTCTTAGCTTCCCCAGTTGATGGGCTTCCAGGCGGGTACCACCATGCCTGGCAATTTTAATAGTATATTTTATTTTATCTAATATAGAAAAAAATATGATAATTGCAACATGTAGTCAATATAAAAGTTATTAAAGATATATTTTACTTTTGGGGGGGTTTTGCACCAGGTCTTTGAAATCTGGTTTGTGTTTTATACTTACAGAACATCTCTATTTTGACCTAGACACATTTTCAGTGCTTTTAAAAAAGCCACGCATGCTTAGAATTGGTCAGTGTAGATATATAATGTATGAAAAGGTAAAAGTGGAAAAGTCTTGGAAAGGAGAATTTCTCTGGAGAAAGTGGATGGTTGTGGCATTGTCCTCTGTCACCCCCCACAGGACTTAGGCAGAGCGACAGGTTGCAAGGGTCTTCCTCCAAGAACTTGGTGTACATCACCAGCAGGTGGTACAACATAAAGCATGGGATTCCCACCTGGGAGAGAGCAGGAGTGAAGGAAAATGGCTGGCGCTACTCTCCTGGAGGAAGTACAAGGTCAGAGACCAAGAGCAAGGCTGTGTGAACTTGAGGCAAATAGATCTGCAGGAGGGAGTTGGCTGGGGCTTCCGTCAGAAAGCTCTTCCTCTTAGGTGTCTGTAGTCCAGGAGGCTGGATGTGGATGTGTCTTTTCAAATGCTGATGTGGCACTAAAGCAGGTACCAGGAGGAAAGTTATTGCTTATCTTGAATGATGACCTCCAAAGGGGCTTCTCTAAGATGGTCCGAGGTAAAGAATGGAAGCGCTACTGGGGCGGGGATTTATGTCTGTTTTGTTTGCATTATATTCAAGTACCTAAAATAGTGCTTAGTAAGTGATAGATAATTTTGCTGTATTGATGATTCACATCAGAATGAATCATCTGGTCCTCTAGCCAGATCACCTCGGGACCACATAAGTCTGTCCTTTTCCCAGCTGGTCTTGAGTGAACAGATGGAAACTCAGCTCCTGAGAGTCCTAGAGCAGGGGGAGAACAGAACCTCTCTTGGACTCAGTTTGTTCATCCTTAGAAATGTGTATAATACTGTATGCCTGGTAGAGTTGTGAGATCAATCAAGATAAATGAATTGGTGATGCCTTCTGCAATACTTGGCAAATGCTACGCTCGAAAAACATGATTTTTCTTCTTTCCTGCTTATCTTTTTCCAGTTTATAGATTGCAAAGCTGTCAAGCAAAACTGAGCAGAGAGACGTCTCATCTTGGGTTGTTAAACACATGACTGAAGACTGTATGTTTAAGGGCAAATCAGGTCTACATCACAGTTTGAGCATCCTGAAAGTCCTCTTGGAAAGGACCTGTGACCTTCATGTCTTTCCTCTGACAATTCCCTTTAGCTAAAATACTAAAATGCTGCCCTGGGCCCAGATGCACTCACCTTACCTGCAGCCTTTGGTTTCAGGTTTTTAATTGGTAGCTGTAACATGACCTCAGAGTCTAACCCTGCTCTCTTTTAAAAGGCTTACGCAGGCCAAAAATAAAAAAAAATAAAATAAAATAAAGAGAATAATAGCCATGTCCTAGAGCTGTATTGTGTGTCTTCACACTGTTTATAGCTTCGTGAAACTCAAAGAAGGATCTCCAGGTCACAGATGTGAGAGATCTCTGCAGCCTCTGTCAGAACAGCCATGATTTATGCTGTTTTGTGAGCTTTAAATGAAATGAGATAATGCTTGTAATATTCTTAGCAAGCTTCCTAGCACATAATAAATGGTCTAAAATATGAGCTTCACTTTTTAATGGAATTTCCCAGCCTCTGCATCACAGATAGGGTATCCACTGTCTGGCTGGAATACTTACTGCTACCTAAGTTTCCTTTCCAGGATGAGACAAGGGGGAGGCCTGATCTATACGGAGAGAACATTCGTATGGAGTGCCACCTGTTTTCTCAGGCTGGGCTACACATCTAGCTAAAGATGGTTAATTTTACATATTTATCACTGAAGCTTTTACTTTCCCATAGTAGTAGGAATCAGTAAGTACATTCATCTATAATTTTCTCATTACACTCTGTTTATAGATGGATGTTTCTAGAACTTTGAAGGGTCACCTACATCAATAGTGTTTCAGTATTGATTTCAAACACTAGAAAGAAAAAAAGTAAGTAGTCTGGTCAGGTGCTAACAAACCTGTGCTTGGCTTTCACTCTTCCTGTTGATGCCATCAGAGACATCCCTGCCCAATGCTGTTTTGATGGCCCGTGTAGCCTTTAATTTCACTGCCTAAGCCACAGTAGGCACTCACACTTGGGTTCTCAGCATGTATCTTCTTGCAGGCATATGCCAACCTGTTCAGGCACTGCTTCCACAACCCAGATACCGTGTCAGGGAGGCTGGCCCTAGCCACATATTCTGCTGGCACCAGATGGGAGCAAACTACAGGGGAAAAGACATAGCAGAGTGGAAACATGGCTCTTCTGGAGAACCTGGCACCCACTCTGAGTTGTTGAAATGTTGCATATTCCTAAGGATGGGGAGTAGAGGGAGAAAATAGGGGGAATGGGGGCAGGAGATTGGAGAGGTGGGTGGGTGATGTGAGATAGTAAAGTCCGTGAATGTTTGCCTAGCGATCTGAATTGTATCTCATTGGTGATACGTCAGCTGTAGAAGTTGGTAAGCCTGAGGGCAACCGGACAGACTGATGTTGGGGAAAGGGAGCGCCAAACTGGGACTGCCACTAACATGGAAGCTTGGGAAGGTGCTGCCTGGAAGAGCTGCTCTCAGGGCCCCAGCTTGCAACTGGACTGTGCTCAAGGTTTCATCCTGGGCACCCCCTGAGGGCTTGGTGAGGGATGTGGCAATTATCTAAGCAGCTCTCAGACAGTTTGAGAATCGAACTACTGAGCACTTAACCATATGCAAAATCTGTGCTAGTGATTTATAGATGCTGTATTTTCTTTTTTCCCCTGGAGATGCCCCCAGGTAATAAAAGTTGATTGATTTAAAAAGAATTTTTTTAGATGTATGGACCCTTTATTTTTATTCATTTATTTATATGCGGTGCTGAGAAAGGAACCCAGTGCCTCACACGTGCTAGGCAAGCACTCTACCACTGAGCCACAACCACAGACTCAAAAGTCGATTGATTTTTAGTCAAATAATTAGAATATGATATAATTAGGCCTATCATCTGTGGTCTGTTGGAGGGAGGGGTCAACAATAGAGGGAAGGCGTGTGAGACATTGTAAGATCTTCTTACAGTGACTAGTGACTTTTCCTTTGGAAGCTTGGCTTTGATCTCCATTGATCTCTCAATGTATGTTGACATCCTGAGAAATCTCATCATCAATTACCAACTATTCTTGTGTGAAGAGCTTCCAGTCCTGTTTAAGTGAAATAGTATTTCTCAACCATGTAGAAGATGTCGACAATTCAGGAAATTCAAAAACATGTTACTTTGTGAGTGTCTGTAACCTCACAGGCCTCTGAAGGACATGGGTTTTATTCTATATATGTGTTTTAACAAAGCGTTTACAAACTCAGATGTCAACAGGTGCAGGCAGGGACTGTGGAAGGTCCAGCAAACAGGTGGAACCCGAGAAGAATGGAGGCCTCCGTTCTTTGCTACTGAGATAAATAGAATTGCTAGGCCTTTCTCTCCTTAGCAAATTTTGATGACTGATTTAAAAAGTATTAAGACCCTGGATGGACTAAATAAAGCATGTTTACAGGCCTAACATGGCTTATGGAAGCGTCTTTATGACCCCAGGTTTCTTCAGGTTCTCCCATCACCTGCAAGAGTCATTAAGGCATCATAGATGAGCCCCAAACTAGAGTCAGACAGGAGAACTGAGGCATGGCCTACATTCAGCAAGTCCCTTCAGTCAACCCTGCAGTGACAACTTGACAAGGAATGTTCCCTCTAGCTTATATTCCTGTTTTCTGTTTCTCACAGAGCCCACCCATCAGGTGTTGGGTGGCCAGGCCTCCAGAGCAGTAGGGGTACTCAATGTCAAGGGAACTCCAGCTGTCAGCTGTGTCATTGGTGACAGATGGAGCAATCAGGTAGTTTGAATGGATGTGGCTTTCTTTCCCTCTGCATTTTTTTTTCAGTCTTTCTGATGATTGCCAATTAGTTTCACAGTTTTTAATCCTGGAGACAGGAATAAATCAAAATGAAAGATTTCTACTGGAGACCAGCCAAAGAGTCTGGAAATTTGTGGACTCAGTTATTATAAAAAAAAAACAAACCCATCTGGCCCACCTCCTTCATTTTATAGATAAGGAAACTGAGTTCGGTGGGGTCAAGTCATTGTTTCAGTGTCAGGCAAGCTTTGGAAGTTCGTTCACAAGAATCTTCCAAGTCTGTGGTATTCGGAGGGATTCAGTTGGAAGGTTTGGTCTCCATATTGCTATTTGAGTTGGAAGAGAAGGACCCTTTGGTCTTTGTGTTAGTCAACTTCTCATCACTGTGGCCAAAATACCCAACCAAAACAACTTAGAGGGGGAAAGGTTTATTTTGGCTCATGTTTTAAGAGGATTTTGTTTAAAGTTGGCCAGCTCCGTTGCTTTGGGCTTGAGGTGAGGCAGAACATGATGGCAGAAGGGAGTGGTGGAGGAAATGGGATCAGCTCTCAGCAGCAGGGAAGCAAAGAGAAATAGAAGAAGGGACAGGGAGAAGGTAGACCCTTCCAGGGCACACCTGTAGTGATGTATTTCCTTCAACTCCATTCTGTCTCCTAGTAGTCCAATCAGCCATCAATGGATGAATCCACTGAGGTGGTCAGAGCCCTCATGATTCAATCACTTCCCCACAGGTCCACCTTTAGACATTGCTGCATTGGGAACGTAAGAGAATTTGGGGGACACTCCATATCCAAACCACAGGTAAAATCATGTGAGTACTTGTAGCTGTAGGAAATTAGAGTATATTTGAGGAAGCATGAACATTTTTCAAGTTTACAACTGGTTTTGTGGACTTGGTCTAGATAGGCCAATGTTATAAGCCAATAATATAGAGGAAGGAATGGCGTCATTTTCACTACTGGCGAGGCTTAAGAGGGAGATCTCAAACAAGACTGTTCACCCATTCTAGAACAGTGTTTCCCATCTGACACCAGCAACTTACTAGGCCTTCAGTCTCCTGTCTTCAGGATTATGGGGCTTCCTGATTTCCTTGGGACATTGGCAAGGGTCATTTGACTCATGGAATAATTCAGATACCACTGAGCATATTTGGGAAGGTGATAAATGATGTCTCTCCTGCTGGATGACCCACAGGCTCATCACTGGCTCATGCATGTTTGTCCATGGCCTGAAAATACAGCTGGTAAAGTAGAGACCACAGTTTGGAACACCCTCCAATGGCTCAGCTTCCTGTAGCGGCTAGATGCTGCCAACTGACTCCCTACCTAAGTGGACTCCAAGGAGCCTCCCGACACTAACTACAACTAGCTATGTGTTCTCTTCCAGCCTCTGCACCACCTCCTTCTCTTCCTGGTCTATTCTTTCCCACTACTTTAGGAAAGCAATGTAGATAGCTCCTCAACCCCAAATCTATTTTTGATCATAAATATTTTCCTTTGCTACTTGAAATGCCCAAGCTCTTATAGAGAATGCCTTTTCTCTTAAAAACAACTGGGCTTCAGAAGTCTTTTGAAATTGGGAACTGTGGCACATGCCTATAATCCTAGTGGCTTGGGAGGCTGAGGCAGAAGGATTGCAAATTTAAGGCCAGCCTCAGTAACTTAGTGAGGCCCCAACCAACTTAGTGAGACCCTGTCTTAAAATTAAAAAAAAATAATAATAAATAAAAAGGGCTGTGGCTTAGTGGTTGAACATCCCTGGGTTCAATCCCTAGTACCAAAAAAAAAAAAAAAAAAAGAGTGTATTTTCAAATCTGAGGTTATGCATCCACTGTCTTTCTTAATGCATTTTTGCTATAATAACCCAACCCCAAGGGCAGTGTATAAAACAGAAATCCATGTTGCTTTGTCGATGTGGGGACAAGAGTGAAAGAAATTCCAGAAGAACAATATACAGGTTAATTTAAAACTTTTTATCTTGTTACCCAGAATTTAGATCACTTCCTCTCCAATCCTGAGATTTACAAACTCTCCAGATTGACTCTTGGTACACAATTGCAGTACAACTTTTCATTTCTCTGGTTGTACATGATGTAGCGTCATACCCTAGGTGCATGTACCTAGGGTAATGATGTCCATCTCATTCCACCATCTTTCATGTGCCCATGCCGTCTCCCTCCCTCCCTTCCTTCCTCTTTGCTCAATCACAGTTCCTCCATTTTCCCAATACCTGCGTCCCCCTACCCCGCCATAATGGATCAGCAGCCACTTATCAGAGAGAACATTTTAACTCAAAAAACTTAACACCCAAAAAACAACCCAATCAATCAATGGGCTAAGGAGCTGAACAGACACTTCTCAGAAGAAGATATACAACGATCAACAAATATATGAAAAAATGTTCAGTATCTCTAGTAATTAGAGAAATGTAAATCAAAACTACTCTAAATTTCATCTCATGCCAGTCAGAATGGCAGTTATCAAGAATACAGGAAACAGTAAGTGTTGGCAAGGATGTGGGAAAAAGGCACACTCATACATTGCTGGTAGGACTGCACATTGGTGCAACCACTCTGGAAAGCAGTCTGGATATTCCTTAGAAAACTTGGAATGGAAATACCATTTGACCCAGCTATCCCTCTCCTTAAGAACTTAAAATCAGTATATTATAGTGACACAGCCACATCAATGTTTATAGCAGCTCAATTCACAATAGCTACACTGTGGAACCAACCTAGATACCCTTCATTAGATGAATGGATAAAGAAACTGTGATATATATACACAATGAAACATTACTCAGCATTAAAAGAGAACAAAATTATGGCATTTGCAGGTAAATGGATGGAGTTGGAGAATATCATGCTAAGCGAAGTCAGTCAGTCCCCAAAAACCAAAGGCTGAATGTTCTTTCTGATAAGTTCAGGTGTCTTCCTTCTAAGAACAGATACAATCTGAGGAGGGTTCTTGTGGCTGAGAGAAGCAATGGGAAGAGAGCATATTTAGAAACCAATGGGATCTGAGGTAGATATATTGTCTGTGAGTTTTCAGGGATGGTTGTAGTAATTTGCTACCAAATATGTCCTTGGAGGGAAACTTCTTTGTGACTTTCTTTTAGATATTAGATAGAGTACAAGTAATTCTCAACCCCCTTACCAAAAAAACAAAAACAAAAACAAAAACAAAACCCTATACTGACCTCATTTTTATTTGAATTTGTGCTTTTAATATTCTAATTGTAGATTTTTTTAACATTTCTAATTTTTTTGTTGTTGTTGTAGATGGACAGAATGCCTTTAGTTTACTTGTTTATTTTTATGAGGTGCTAAGGATCAAACTCAATGCCTCACACATGCTAGGCAAGTGCTCTGCTACTGAGCTAAACCCCTAGCCCTATCTGTAGATGTTTTATCTACATTAGTTCATTTCTGATTGGAGTCTTGTGATGGTGGGAGTTGAGTGCTTGGTGCTTATACTGGATTTGAGCAACTCCAAAGGGAATTTTGAGGTCTTTTTAGGATCATTTTTTGGTCCTGTAAGATTTCCCCATTCTATTGGTTTTAAAACTGACAGAAACTTTATGACCAGAGATGGCCCATGATTTCCCCAGCCAGCTCCTGGCTTCTCCGGGCTCATTGACCATCAGCTCATCCTCATCTCCTGCCTGTGTAAGGCCACCTTCTGTTCTGCTGGGGCCAAGAGTTAGTCACCTGGGCTCGTATACTAGGTCCTCTTACTTGTTGAACTTACGGCTGGTGTGTGCACATCTGGAATCCTAATGCTGTGCTTAAATTTTGGCCTAATTATTTGAAAAAAGGTGGGATTTTGCACCCTTTGTCACAGCTACTGTCTAGAGTCTGGATGACAAGGGACCAAAAGCTGGAAAAATTCTAGAACTTTGACCCTCACCTTGCCTGTCTACTGCCTGATAATCATGGGTAGTTTCCTTTGGTTTTGACTATCCTCTCATAAGAGCATGGTCAAGGACCTAAATGGTAGGCTTTGAAGTAAAGCTTCCAGAGAAAAAAAATACATCCTGGTTATGCCCCTTGATATCTGTGTGGCCTTGGGAAGGGATATTATTAGATTTCTTTTTTTCCTTTTCAGAGAATAACAACAGTTGACATGTAGTGGACATGGTTTGTCCCCTACCCAGCATCCATTCATTCATTTTTTCTTTCCAAATGGACTTCAGCTTTGTTCTTGTCCCTATCCTTTCTCCCTAGAGCCATGCACTTTAGGAATAGTGAGCCTTCCACTTTTGCTTCAAGAATGGGCACCTCTATATCCAGAGGAACAATTAGAGGTTATCCTCAGAGACACTTGTGCATAGATTGAGTGGGACAGAAAGATGTGATTCATTCCTTGACTTAATTCTGCTAGGCACTGGGTAGAACTTATTTTGAGCTCTTGTATATAAAACCCATACTGCTATTATTTCTTTTAGGATTTTTCCACCTGTTTTTTTCAGTTGCAATTCATTTATGGATCTTAGGACCCATCTGGATTCCCATTTATTGTCTTGTGCCCTTCCTTGCTTTTGCTCTGGGTCTGCTGCTCAATTGGATATGTTTTCCATCATCCTGGTTCATGGAACCACCTGCAAGTCCCTTAGCTTTTCTCCCATGAGTATCAAGATGCATCTTATACCTATGTTCCCTTTGTATCCATTTTTCTTTTTCCATCACCATATGGACACACAGCCCTGGGCTAAGGTCTGTGAAGTGCACCACCTGAGGCATCTGTAATATAGATATTTTGTCATGTTAACTGAAATGTATAAGTACTTAGAATTTCTGAGCACAGACTAGTTCATCCAGCTTTTAAAAAAAGACAAATACATTGAATATTAGGAAAGTATAGTATAAGTGACATGCTGCATTTTCAAATTACCTTATGAGTAATCCTGTCTTATGCATAGTCTATTCATAGCTGGGTTTTGAAAGGTCTGAAATCCATTGTCACTCCAGGTTATCTTTGCCATTTTCTTTATGTTTCTGCTTAAGAACCACAAGGTTAGGAAGTCCTCAGGTGACCAGGATGCCATGATGTTTATGCTGTATTTTTTGTTTTGTTTTTCAAAATAAATATACTTTGTGGAGAAACTGAGAAACCAGAAATTGAGAATTGGTATAGGCTGAAACAGAAAATGAAGAATTTCATGTGTCAGAGCAGGAATACTACCTTAAACTCTATTAGGTTTCTGTAATTAGGGAGCAGTTATCCCAACCTTAAGAATACTGTAATTGGGTGATACCAGCTGGGAGATGGGTTAAGTAAGTAGTTATCATGACTGGATTTAAACTTCTTATTTCTTAAGCTAATTCAGTTTTAATTTTAGAGGCATATATCTGCAGTATTCTCACAGGGGAAAACACACTGCTCTAATTCCTTGCTAGGTCAAATAATAATTCCTTCCACGAACATCATCCTTTATATTTATCTCACTGACACTACCTCGAAGTGCAATAACATCCTCAATTACTAAAGATTGTTGCTGCTAGTTGTCTGTCATGGCTATTATGGATGACCTAGAAAAAATGTAAATCTACAGATAATCTTCAAAATCCACTTGGCCAGTTGTTTTACCCTCAATGTTTTTGCCTAGATGTGAATAAATTGCACATGAGATGTTCAGACAATTAAAATGTATCCTCTCTCTCATTCTGGGCTCTATCCCTGATGGATGGGATGATACAAAGTACACAAAGGTTGTGGAAGCATTTATTAAGCTGTCATCAGAGCTTGACATTGATACTATCATTCCCATCTTACAATCAGTGGTTCTGGTACGGCACTGCATATTAGAATTACCCAGGAAAATTTTCAATAAATTCTAGTGACCAGGCTACATCCCAGACCAAATCCTCAGTATTTTATGACCTTCTAAGGGCATCCCAATGTTCAACCAGGATGACAACCATTGCTCATAATAGCAACCTCTTTTGCACATTGGATTCTGGTCACCACGAGTATGTTTAGAGGCAACATTTGAATGCAAATCTGCTAACATCCAAGCTTCATGCTCTTTTACCTGCACATCTCAGCCTCTGGAGAAAGTGGAGGGCATCACATTAGAATTAATGTACTTAAAGTGCTTAGCACAGTATTTATGTTAACTCTGATTTCATTCCATTCCGTTCCATATCGTATGTGGCTGATTTTCTAGAAAAGATGCCATGGTAAAAAGGCAGTTGTGGCTCTTGCTGTGGTTGGGACTCAGTGGTTGCATGTTCTTGGAGCAGTGGGTGTTTTCCTACATGCCCCCAGGAGCCTGACTTTATATTCAGCAGCCTCTTGTTGTAAGTTTTCCATGTGGATATACTCTATATAGTTTGGATATGGTTTGAGTGTGTCTTCCAAGGGTTTATATGTTGAAATTCATTTTCCATTGTAAGGTATTAAGAAATTGGAAACCTAATCCAATATGGTATTTAGAGATGGGGTTTGGGGGAGATGATTAAGTTTAGATAAAATCATCAGGGTAGAGCCTTGTGATTGAATCTTGGTGAATTATCATTATAATGATAATGAGACCAACACATACACATTCACACATGGGCACTTCTTGTTTCTTGCCATATATCCTGTGCCACTTTAGGATTCTACCAGCAAGAAAGTCATCTCTAGGTATGACCCCTTGAATCTCCAGAACTGTGAGCTAAATATTTTTTTTATTTATAAAGTACTTCACCACAGGTATTTTGTTATAGTAATGAAAAGCTGACCAATATACACCCTTGGGAACAGGTACTGAGTTGGTCATCATGTTGCTCACTGCTGAAAAGCAGATGCTTTTGTCTCCCTCCAGCCTTCCACTCCTCCACCCCTCCCACTTCCAGCTGAGGCCTGCAGAGGTCAGTCCTCCCCACCTGCCTTCTCCTTTCTTGGTCTGCTGGACTGCGGTCATTAGCATTTAGATAAATAAGGGATTAGGTTTCTGGGTCTGTGCAGCCAATTTCCTCTTGTCATTTCTACAACTCAGGAGATTGCCTGATGTGACAGAAAACAGTCTAAGTGAGGCTGAATTTTAAGGAGGAAATGAAACAGTTGGTTTGTGGGAGAGAAACATATAGAACATTAACTTTGTTTCCCTGGTCATTGACTCTTGAGGGAGAGGCTATACCAATTAGACTCCTCTTCCTACTAGGATACCCCACATTCACCAAGAGAGTGTGGAGGAGTTGGAAAGATTGGGGAGGGAAGTGGGTGAAAATTGATGGAGTACTAAGCAATCAGAAGCACCTTAAAAAGATGTGGCATGCTAACTTTTGACAACTGGGAGGCCAGACAACACAGTGAAGATGCTTTCATGATTTCCAAAAGCAGTTTTACAAGTGGTCTCAGCAGTGGCTTTCCCCTCCTAGACCAGCAGTTAGCATTTCAGGTGAGACAGGATGTGACAGTCTAGGCTGAGGGTCTGCTTTATCATCAAGGTCTTCCACAACCATAGAGCTCAGGTTATTTGTTTCTCTTAACAATCAATTTCCAGGCTGTGGCGGTGGACACGCTTGGTTGGTGATGAAGGCAGCTGCAATAGGTGTCCTAGCAGAATTTGTGGGTGGGGATTTTCGGCTGGCTGGATTTAAAGTGCAGAATATGTCTTATTGGGCAACATAAATTCCAAAAGACAACTGTGCTTCCCAAGAGATAGCTTCTGACAAATCTTAAGACATTGTCTCATTCTGGCAATTGCTTGGAAGAGGATGCTGTGCCTCCAGAGTAGGAAATTATGCAGGTAGCCTACCTCCAATGAGGAAAATATGAACATTTCTCTGAGAGGAAAATAATTTCAAGTGCAGTCATCAGAGATTTTTGGTTGAGTGGGCAGCCTCAGGAAATAGTAACTCTTGTGGTAATGATCCATGTGTGTCACCCCAGATGTCATTTAAGCCTCTCCCAACTTTATTATCTATGTGTAAGGGTAAGTAGTAATACTCAAACTTTATTTGCATCAAAATCAATGGTGTGAATGCATTGGGTACAGCCAGAGAAATGAGAAGTTGTACTCCATTTGTGTACAATGAGTTGAAAGGCATTCTTTCATGTATAACTAATTAGAACAAATAAATTTTTTAAAAATTCATATTTTTTAAAAATCAACAGGTCTAACAATATAGATTGGTTAGCCTTGCCCCAGAGTTTCCAACCCAGTCTGAGATGGAGGTTTAGAATTTGTATTTTTAGCTACTTCCCTGGTGATAGTGATGCTGCTGGCCTAGAGACCACATTCATTCACTACTTGGATATTTATAAAACCACATGCATGACACTTCTCTAGACTTGGATCCCAGAAGTGAACAAAAAAGGTTCTTATTCTCATGAAGTGTATATCTAATTGAAAGATAAAGGAATAAACACATAAACCCATAAATATTCAGTAAAATAAGTACATAGCATGAAAAGTAAAATAAAATAAATTTCAGCAGGTTTTAGAAGGCAGCCTCAAGTCATTGCGGGACTATTTTGCTACATACAATGATCAGTGTAGAAAGCTTCAGTATATTGTCACTGACCTGAAGGAGATATGTGGGAATGAGCATTCTAGACAAGTAAAACAGCAAGTTCAAAGGTCCTGAGACAGGAGTGTGTGATATGCATTTGAAGAACAGTGAAGAGGTTACTATAGCTAGATGAAGAGTGGTCATGGGAGAGAGTAGGAAGAGGTGAGGTCAGAAATGCAGTTGGGGGAAGGTAACACCTCCATGACATTGAAATGGTCATTTAAATGTGAAGTCACTAAGGAGCTCCTTCAGAGGGGAATCAGATCTAACTTCCATTATAAAAGTTTTACTCTGGCTGCTGTGCTGGGAGTGCTCTGTAGTAGAGTGAGGAATGGAAGTGGGCGATTAGGTCAGAGGCCATTGCAATCTAGGTGGTACACATTAGCTTGGACCAAGTTGGGGAGAAATGGTCAAAAATCTGAATAATTATGTAAATAGATTTACAGATGGAATATTTGATGTGAAATCAGGGAGAAAAAAGAGAAGTCAAGAATCACTCTCAAGATGGCTCGGATTTCTGGAAAGATGAGGTGTTATGGGCTCACACAGGGAAGATGTGGAGAAAGTCAACCCAGCAGGACTGAGATGCTCAAATCTTATATACTCTGGACACAGATTTGTCTTCAGGACTAGCCCTTGGCTAGCTCCTGGGTGATGACCTCTGAACTTGGACAATAGGTCTTATAAATGTGATTCTGTGTTTGAGGACCTTCTGTGCCAATGCAACCAGATATACTGGTTGTGATAACAATGCTATTTGTGGTGAATTGAACTCAGGTACCACTGAGCCAGCCCTATTTTGTATTTTATTTAGAGACAGGGTCTCACTGAGTTGCTTAGCACCTCGCTTTTGCTGAGGCTGGCTTTGAACTCATGATCCTCTTGCCTCAGCCTCCTGGGCTGATGGGATTACAGGCGTGTACCACTGTGCCCCACATTTGTGGTGAATTCTTATTTTTGATCTGTGGGCCTGGAGTTTGAGCAACTCAGGTCAATCTTATGGTTGTTACATATTTACATGACTGACAAAACAAAATCTCTGAACATTTAGGCTTAGATGGGCTTCCCTGATTGGCAATCTGCATGTCTTATTGTACATCATTACTGAATGGATTAAGTCCCATAGGACTCCACTGGGTTAAATGTAATATCACTCCTAGAAGCTTGTGTCTGTTTTCTCCTGGACTATACTCATATACCTTTTCCCTTTGCTGAGTGTAACTTGTATCCATTCATGGTAATAAACCATAGCCTGGGTATAACTGTTGCTCTGAGTCCTGCGAGTGCTTCTGATAAATCATAGAGCTCGAGGGTGATCTTGGGGACCCCCACATACAATGTGCAAGGAAAAACGGAGAATTGATTTGACTGTGAACAAGCGAAGTTTGAGATGGTCATTAGACATTTGGATAGAGATGTCTGCTAAGTAGCTGGTTATGTGAGTCTGGACTTCAGGGTTATGGTCTGGGCTGGAGGTGCTGGTTATGAGAGATAGTTACATTGCAAAATCTCTTATTTACCACGGTCTGTTGTGTTCTCATTTTTCAAATGATGGATTTGGGCTAGAACCTAGCAGCTTAGGTTTCTTCCAGAGGTAATATTTAGAATTTTGGGTGTACTTGCTACCTCAGTGTGATCATTATTAACTTCATACTTAGGAGAATGTTTTCATCAGGAAAAATGGAAAGCATGATGCCCCAGAGTTGGTAGGAAGTGAATGGACCTGGGAGCAAAATGGCCAGAGCAAAACTGAATTTATTTCATGATTTGATGCTACCCAGCACTCTGTTTATGGCCAGTCATTTCTGTCGACCTTGTAATAGCACCCTAGATTTTTGCTTGAGGGATATCAGCAAGTGGTAGGAGGGCTAATCTGTCTACCACTTGGACCAGTGATAATAGAAGGAAAATATGCAGGGCTTGATCTGGCTGTGCCCTGCTGCCTGTGTGTTGTAAACATTTGTGAGCAAAATGCTTTTACATTAAGGGCTGCAAAATCCATTGCTTGGGTGAACAGTTTCTTGGTCACTGCTCACCTCTATCCAACATAGACATCATGATATGATGGGCAGTTGAGCGTGTGACAGGTGAGCTAGTTAGGTTACCAGGTGTATACAATTAACACTGAATTTTTAAGCCTAGATCATTTACTCATCCTCAGAATGACTACCCGTTGTGGTGTTTCATGACTTGGGGTTTTCATTGCCAAGACCAGAAAGTTCTAGATGAACTGGGATGAGTAGTCATCCTAGGGGAACTAAGAAACATATTTAACTTTTGTTTCTTTACCTGTAAAATGCAGATACTGATACCTTCTTCACAGAGTGGTCATGAGAATTTAAGATTTAGAGGTAGTAGCATAGAGGGAGTATCCTACCAACATGTGTTCTCTTCTCATTGGAACCAGGCTTCATAAGTGATATGGTAGGAATGGATTTTGCCACCATATAGGGCCCTACTGAGGCTTTGAAGTTAAATGTTGTTAGAAATTGGCTGAGATGTGAAACAGCCATCTCTAACAATACCTTACATTTTATGCTGCAATTAGCTGCCTAAAATCCCTTTCATATTCCTCACCATCCTTGATCTTGTCTGTAGTATGGTAGCCCTTTGTAGAGTCTAAGGTATCACAGTGATTCCTTCCATGGCTATGACTTGTCCCTACCACTTCACACACCCACCATCATTCCTACCTCTTAGAGAACCTGCATTGCTTGGTGTTTTAGAAGAGTGTCTTCATAATTCCCAATAAAACAGCCTAGGGAAGAACACCTCACCAAGAAGGTCTAGTAAATTTTTCTTTGCGTGGACTTTGAAAAAGGGATGAGAATCTATTATTTTTAAGGAGTAGGCTTTAAAAATCAGATCCACAATAGGGTGAAGTGAGGCTGCCATCTTGGGCTGTACATGAGTGAGCCTCCAAGTTTTTCTACAGAAAGAATGAGGCATACAGGCAATGCAAACCTGGAGCTAGAAACCACGAGGGGCCAGGAAGACAGAAACAGAGGGACTAACCTGCTACCAGGCGACAGTCCAATTCCCAGAGTCCAGTTGTATTCATGAGATTCTTCATTAAGTTTCTTTAAATGGATTTCTCTTCTTTGTGTCTTTATCATCCTAGCCTTAGACACTGTTTAATTCCATTTTTAATTATTTCTTCTCTGCTTTGAAAGTGTTCTATGACTTACTGCTTGCTGAGACTTCTGACATTATAGGAACTGCTTTGAAAATTTTGAGTAACATTAGAGAAAAAGAAAACCTCATAGGAAATGTAGTAGAATGGTCATCATCTTCACATAGGAGTGTGGAGTTATGGAAAATTATTGACCTCAGAGTGAGACATATCTGGCTTGAATTCTGACTTGACCACATATTAATTTTTGTGATTATGGGCCAATTATTTACCTTTGTTGAGTCTAAATAGCTTATCTGTAAAATGGAGTTATTAGTTATCTCAGAAGATTATGATGAAGATGAAATGACAAAGTCCATCTAGAGATCTTGGTAAAATACTGGCACTGGGTTGGGGTTTAATACAAAGTAAATCTATAAAAAATTAACATCATTTAGGTTGGAAGTGGATGGGAAGTGGGTTTGTTGTTATCAAAGAACATCTGAGGACCGGGGTTGTGGCTCAGTGGTAGAGTGCTTGCCTAGCATGTGTGAGGCACTGGGTTCGATCCCTGGCACCACATAAAAATAAACAAATAAAATAAAGGTATTGTGTCCATCTACAACTAAAAAAATTATTTTTTAAAAAAGGAACATCTGACCGGTGAAGTCCCATGAGTTGAGTTCAGTGACAGAATTTTGACAAAGTCAGGTACCATAGCTTTGCAATATCCTGGAGACAGTGCTTTGGGTATATGAAGGAAGACAGTTGCTTGAAAGTGGCAGGGTACATATTGCATTTGAAAAATCTCCTTTTTAGGGCTGTCTGTATGCTCACTCTTTCAATCTTCCTGGTACACATAAAATTGGAGCTCTCTGCCACTTCATTCTCTCCTCATCACAGAATGTCCTCTTCTGGGCACTAGATTATGGTCTTCCTTTCATTTGAATTTCATTCCTATATTTCCCTCCAGTATTTTAGTCCACTTTTAAGGCCTGATCCAAATAGCCCCTCCCATAGGTACAATTATAGATTCTCTTCTGCTTCAAATCTTATGTTATCCTTTACATTTTTCGTCGTACAATTCAGCACTATATGCCCTGCATTATAATTTGTAACTCAACAAATATTTTGAAATTCTTGGAATTCCCAGCCCCTTTCTTATTCTGCTAAAGAGACTTTGACTTTACCTGCCTACATGTTCTAATTCCTAATAGGTCCATATCATTGATTGATGACTTCACCTGGCCTTTGTAATGTGGACGTTGGAGGCATGTAAGTAAGCAACAGGCCTTGACCACACTATTGGTTTCCTATACACCATCAGTTTCTTCTTTATTTGCTAACATAACTCCATTTGGGTCAGGTATTAGGGCTTATAACTAAGAGGGCCCTCTTTAGTCTTAGGGAATAAATCAAAGTTAGGTTCATCTAATCATGGTGTTCTTGATTCTTTTGCTAATGACTAAAGGGTGGTATGTGACCCAGTTCTGGCCACTGAGAACAAGGAGAATGAGTTGGAGTCTGCTAAGGAATTCTAGAGAATGGTTTATTTCCTGAAAAAGATATGTACAGTCAAGGGCTGAAGACAGGAGAAGTTCTGGGAAATATGTTATTAGGTGATTTCATTGTTGTGTGAATACCAGAGTGCACTTACACAAACCTAGATAGGTCAATTACTCGACTTGGCCTCCTGATACAATTTCATCCTGAGAACACATGATATGTATGAGATTGCTGTTAAAAAGTATAAAAAGCATAGCGTAGAAATTTTATTTAAGCTAGCATCAGTCACTTAGTATCATTATAAATTATATATATTATGTACTATACATAATTATACATGCTATGCTCGTATATAACTGGCACCATAACTGAATTGTTTATACCAGCATCATCACAAACATGAATAATGCATTGTTATCATAATGCTATCATAGCCACAGTGTCTCAGTAGGCAATAGAATTTTTCAGCTGCATTATAATCTTAGGGAATCACCATTGTGTATGTGGTGTGTGGCTGACTAAAATGTCATTATGTGGTACACGGCTGGATATATATTTACATTCCTTTCAAATTTCCTGTTGTATGGTTTGGGTAAGGATGTGAGGATGCAGTAGTAGATAACCCAGAGTCATGGTAGGAAATTTTGCCAGGACACTGAGCAGAGCAGAAAAAGCAGAAAGAGTTTGAGTTCTTGATTCTATCATTGATGTACTAACTTAACCCTGGTGCTAGCTGTCTCTTTTCTTTATACAGTGAAATAATAGAGTGAACTAAATTTCTATAAAAATATACTTCCTATATGTTTTAGTCAGCTTTTCATCACTGTGATCAAAAACAAAAACAAAAACAAAAACAAAAACCTGACAAGAACAATTTTGCACAAGGAAAAGTATATTTTTGACTCACAATTTCAGAGGTTCAGTCCATGGTCACTTAATTCCATTGCTTTGAGCCTGAGTGAGACAGAACATCAGGACAGAAAGGTGTGGCAGAGGAAATCAGTTCAGGACATGGCAAACAGGAAAGGGAGGGAGGGAGAGGGAGAGGGGGTGGGAGGAGGGAGGGGGGAGAGGAAGAAGAAGAAGAAGGAGAGAGAGAGAGAGAGAGAGAGAGAGAGAGACAGAGACAGACAGACACACACACACACAGCAGGGACAAAATATAAACCCCATAATCACACCCCCAGTGAGCTACTTCCTCCAGCCATGCCCTACCTGCCTACAGTTACCACCCAGTTAATCCACACTAGTGGATTAATTTATTAGGTTAAAACTCTCATAATCTAATCGTTTCACTTCTGAAAATTTTTGTGTTGTCTCACACATAAGCCTTTGAGGGACACCTCATATCTAAACCATCACCCTGTCTACAGCAACTTAAAGTAATTTTAAAATTTCTTTCTCATGAAATGATACTAGATAGGTGCTCAAGCCAATGGAGATGGTTCTTTCCCACATGGTCTTTTATTGACCAAGGCTTTTTCTATCATGTAGCCCTGCTTTTTCCTTTGCATCAAGACACTGGAAAAAGAGAGAGTATGGAAAGTATACACAGAAGGTTTTTATGGCCTAGGTCAGGAAGGGACACATCACTTACATGCATATTCAATTGGCAAGAACTTAAAAATTTACAGACAACTCCATCTGCAAGGGAGGCTAGGTGACATAGTCTATCTGTGAACCAAAAATGGGAAAAATTTTTGGTAGAAAGCTAGTGATCTCTGCTAGAGAAAATAAGTATACTTAGGTTTAAGTCACTTTAAGTTTTTTTTTTCCTGTTACACCCCAAAGCATTCAAATTGATACACAGCTAAACCAAAGAAACAGGAAAAGATGGAAGGGTACAGAGGACAAGAGGCATGTGGGCTAGATCTGGGGAATTTTTTTTTCTTGGAGAAGAAAACCTTAAAAATCAGGGCTGGCAGAAAGATGTAAGGGTAATATTTAAAGAAGGAAGTGCCAGATCAGCTTATCCTCACAGATCATGTGGAGGATAAGTGGGGAGTAAAGATGGGGAACATTTAATAAGTTTTTCTTTGGAAACTATTTCAGTGCTTAAGAAATCTCAGTTTCATTAATAGTTATTCCAGTTGTTTTACTCTCTGTTTCATCCTGCTGTTCATCACCCTGAGACTGAATGTGTGAGTTCATAGAATAACACAGTATGCATATTTAATCCACCCCACCAGACCATATAGCTTTTTTGAGAAATATTTTTTTTTTGAGATGATGAAGGCAAGGATAACAGTTATAATATTGCTGCAGTCAATGTTAGAGTCTGTAAACAAGTCAGGATGGCGCCTGGCATTTTGCCAGAGAAATGTTAGAGTCTGTAAACAAGTCTGGATGGTGCCTGGCAAAATGCCAGAGGGAGTGGTTTGTGAAGTAACACCAGCGAGCCATTAAGTGTGGAGATTCCTTATTGGTTGACTGATGTATCTAGTTTATGCTAATTAGATAAGCTGTGTGGAATGTATAAATACCGCTCCTGTCCTACAATAAACGGCTTCCACTCCTGCTGTATCAACGTACACAAGTTATTCGTCACCCCCCCTCCGTTATTCTGCTGCATAATATTACCAGAGAGAAGTGATAAAGACCTCAGTTGGGATCTTTAAAAATAATCTCTGCTGTCTAAACTGGCTTGGACAGAGTGTGATGACCCAGCCTTCCAAATGTCACTCTAGCACTGGTGCTATAATGGAGTGCTGGCTCCTAGTGAAGTCCAAATTCTTTCACATGGTGCAAGGAGATCTGCATACATCTATTTAAAAAAAAAATAAGCACCATTCTCTTTCACTTTTGAGGCTTTTGCCCACACATTCTCCCCATTCTCCATTTTTACTCAAGCCCCTCTTCTCCAAGCACACTCATTTTGTCTAGTTAACCCTGAATTGTCTTTCAGGTATAGGATCATGACATCACTTCTTCAGGAAGGGCCACTCTACTCTCCCTGAATTGGGTGGAGCTCCTCTCCTGCATGGTCCTGTTGTACCTTTCCTTTCCCTAGTGTAGTTTTTGTCACATGGTATGCAAGGCCCTGGGGACCTTTGTCTTCCTTAACAATATGAGGATTCCTTCAGGGCAGGGATGTGTCCTCTCTGTGCCCATAGCTTTTGGTCCAGAGCAGAAGCTGGATACACTGTAAAGACTTACTAAATGAATAAATGGTGGTTGGTATGGGCCTGAGGTGGTAGCAAAGTAGTTTTGGGTCTGAGTGTGGGAAGGAAAAGTGCATGGTACCCTCACTCTCGTCTGGGAGGAGGGTAGGTGTATTAGCATTCTTTAGAGGAAAAGAATCAACAGGAAGTATAATTATAAAAAAGGGGACTTATTAGGCTGGCTTACACAACCAGAAGCTGGATAGTCTACAATGGTAGTCTGCAGGATAGAAGAACCAATAGCTGCTCAGTCCAAGAGGCTAAAGCCCCGGGGCAAGAGGGATCCAAGTGTTACCCTAGTACAAGACCAAAGGCTTCTGGAGAATCACTGGCAGAGTCTGCTTTGGAAGAGTGAAGAAGCAAGAGTCCGATATTGATCACAGCAGCAATCAAGAACCCATTCAAGAAGAATCAAGTTTGCATCTGCTGCTGCTTCCTTGTTCTTCCAACTTTTATTCCATTTGAGCCATCATCCTGTTGGATGGTGCTGCCCATGGGAGGGTCTCCATTTCAGTTGGCTAGGCCACATGCCAATCATTCCTAGACACACCCTCACTGACACACCAGTAAGCTCCTTAATCATTGGCGTCTCTTCATCCAATCAAGTTGAACATTCAAATTAACCATTACAGTAGGGATCCTGCATTTGCAGGACACTGGTAGCATAACCTGAGTAGCTAACATCTGCCTTCTGATCGAGTGGCCATGCTGGGATTCAGCCGAGTTTGCACTGGAGTGGAAAATACAAAGACCCAAATAATTTCAAGTGAGACAAAGTGAAGTTTAAATGATTGTCATTAGGGTCTGCCTTTTATATGCACAGCAACCACAATGAGCTAATTAGGAAGTTGACAAGCCCCTGATTCGAGCTCCTATCTGCCTTGATTGCAACCCTCATCATTATTGCAGACATGAGGTGAATTCAAATTAAACAATTTCCATGTCAATATGACATAATGAACTGATGACTGGAGACCTTGATTGGATTCCACCTATCCTCCTGCCAGGCACACAGACAACTTCTCCCTAGGGAAAATAACAACTTGTTAAGGCCTGAGGAAAGAAAGCTGGGCTTGGCACTCGTTCTGGGAGGAGATCTGAGTGCTATCATGGTTTGATAGGTGATACTGTCAGCATTGAGGGTTAATCTCATATTAATCAAGGGGACTGACCATATTGTATAAAATCTGAGAGTAAACCTTTTTATCTCTCTTTAGGGCAGAGTCTCTGGATGTTTGGCCCAGTCTCTGACAGAGGCGGTATTAGGTTTAAATACCTTTGTAGAAAGAAAGGAAGGAAGGAAGGAAGGAATGTTGAGGGAGCAAGAGTGGGAGATGGGGAGGACAGGAGCACTGTTGTACACCTAAGTATCAGATGATGTCAAATTGAATAATGTATCTTCTCCTTGCAACAGCTAGCTCTGTGACATTGGTGAAATGTCCTGATTCCCCCTGAGAAACTGATGTGACTCCATTTTTGAGAAACCAGCTTCTTCCTTAAGGCCTGTCCAGAGGGAGGGGCTTGACCCTTGTCCTTGGAAAAACCCCCAGAGCACTAAGAGGCACATACATACCCACCCTGCTGAGTTGTCTGTTTGTAAATAACAGGAGAATTCTGCAGCACCAGGTACCCCTGAATCAGTTATGCTAAGAATGTTTGGGGGCCTAATACCTGACCCTGAAGACCCATAGCAACCCCCTAGAAACTACCAATCAGCATGAGGAGGGGGAATACCTGAAATGCCAGGTGACTCTCCCAGTAGTTTTGGTGATTGATAACATGATTAGGAAACCCTGCAGTTTAGCATATACAGTCTTGCAAAGCCTTGCGGCCTAAACCAAATCAGTTCAAAAGAATTTACCACTTGAACTAACCAATCACCCTTACCCGACTTGTTCCCGCCAATCAGTGTTAAGAGTTGTTGTTTGATTTTCCTGTGGTGTGAAATGATTTGCTGTGTGATGTTGTGACACATAGAGTATCCCCCCAAAACCTATAAATCCTCACTGATCTAAGGGCCAGGAGTCACTCCTCGGACCACTGCGTCAGAGACAGTTGTGAGTCCAGGCTCAAGCTTGCAATAAAGACTCTTGTGTGATTGCATTGGATTCGGCTCCTGGAGGTCTATTGGGGTCCCACGAATCTGGCATTATATCCCATGAAGCAGTTTCACCTTCTATTAGCTGTATAGTTTAAATGAATATTCCTGAACTTCAGTTCTCCTCATTAGTAGAATGGGAATGAAAATACACATTGTACATGGGTGTTACAAGAACTACATGAAATAGGGTATACAAAGTACTTGACAAATAGTAGACAGCCAATTAATGTTGTTTCCTTTTTATAGTAAATATTTCTGAGGTAATTGGTAGATTTGTAACAGTGGTCCACTTTATGTTTTGAATATAGCCCTTGCTGCTCTGCCATGGCAACTTATTTTTAAAATGGACATGTTTCTTCCTCTTCTCTCCCTGATCCTCCTTAATCTCTCCCGATCCGTAATCTCAGGGGAAAGGAGATTACCTTTCTTCCCCATTTTAGGCTGATTTATCTGTCCTTGAGTATACATCCACCATAGGAATAAAGTAATCCAGATTTTGGGGATGGTTCCAAAATATCTCAGAAATGACTATCTCCCAAGTTAACAAGTGAATTACAACAAGGACAGAGAACAGCCTTTGAATCACCTCTTTAAAAGCCCCCTGTTCTTGCTGATGGGCAGAATCACAGCCTCTGGGACAGGAGTCCCCTGTGTTTCTCCTTTGCTAGCAAAGCAGTAAACCTTCTTTTTCCTTTTTCTCAAAACCATGTACTCATTATTGGATTGGTATCAGGGACAAGGACTGAGCTTTCAGAAACAGATTTAAGGACATTGACCTAAAAGAGTGCTTGGATATGCTCTGATATGGTGATATAGTCAGAAAATTTTTTTGTTGAATCCTTGTGATCATCCAAAGAATTTCATAAATCAAGGAAATGGGATATTCTACACCTGAGATTGCCCTGGAGAACCAGGAGTGTGGAGTCTAGCCAGCTGCTAAGTAAATCAGGCAGGAGGAGGGTGAAGAGACAATTTGCTGGGAGAAAGTGGCTCTGTAACTAAAAGCCAAAAGAGTGCTTTTACCAATTCCTGTGGACCTCCTATCTTACCCTGTCCCTCAACTCCCTATTGCAGACACAATACTTGCAACTGTAGGGGGGCAGTGATGGTTCGTAGGTCCAATTACCAAGGCCACTCTCTGGGTGGTGATGCTGGGCGGTCCAGCCCTCTGGAGACAGAGGTTTCCCCCTAAGGAACACTCCCATGGTCCCAGGATGAAGGGGACTGTATAGGCATCTGAGAGTGAGGAAGTCCTGGGTGGATGTCTTTTTGTAGCACTATGTTTGTCTCCAGGAAGAATGCTAGAAATTTCACTTCCTTGAATTGTGTCTGGTTGGGGATGACAGGATTAGTTTTCTCCTTATGTGAATCTTCTTTATTACCTAGCATATTTCCTTGCGGTGTCTTGAAACTGCAAAATTGGGAATGACGAAACATGCAAAAATGAATCATAGGTAAAAGTGATGGTTCAGAAGTGACAAAATGGGATGTAGGTGAGATGGTTTAAAATGGAACATGAATGATAGATAACAAGGCTTCCTTTTCCCCCCTCTTTCCTCAACTCTACTTCCAATCCAAGGAAGAGATGCAAAAAAGCCAAGTAGGTCACATGAGGAATGAGATGAAAAAAAAAAAGCACACAATTAATAAAGGGTGAGGCCAGGTATGAAGACTGAAATGAATATCTTTGGTGTGTATTGCAGGAGCCTGGTTTGCATTATCTTATCTTTGAGTTTGCAATAGGGAGTTGAGGGACAGGTTAAAATAGGGGAATGTGGTAAAAGGCATACTTTTGGCTTTTAGTTACAGAGCAAGTCAGGCCCAGCTTGCAACTATAGGGGAGCAGTGATGGTTCATAGGCTGCCCTGGCACAGTTGGTGTATCAGTGATGTATCAGATCACCCTAAATTTAGGGGGCTTAATGCAGCAATGGTGCATTCTGTTCACATGTCACTTGGTTAATCGTTTGAAATTGGACTTGGCTGGCAGCTCTGCTTCAGATTCTTAGTGTCACTGGGCTTTGCCTCTCACTGCATCCTGGGGCTGAGTCTCTTTCATATACACTTATTTGGGGGGCCCTGGCTCTGTGGGCAGCTGTCACTTGGAGGAAATTTTTCTCTTGTTGAAGGCAGAAATGTAAAAGGGGAAAGGAAAAATGTAATTTTTATAAGCCTAGCATTAGGCTCAGTCCACTGATGCTCCTGCCCATGTTGTACTCTTGGTCATTCTCATGGCCATGACTGACATGAAGAGGGAGGACAAGTGCATCATGCTCTGGTGGGAAGAACTGCCCAGTTAGATGTTAAAGAGTATGGACACTAGGATGGCTTCATTAATTCAATCTAGAGCAATTAGCATGGTCTCTCACCATCTTCTCATCTCATGCTTTTAGAAGTGAATTGTTAGAAAGACTGGATAAAAAATTTATACCAATGGAGCAAGGACTCACTGTCATTCATTTCGACTGATTTGTCCTGAAGAGCAGCTTACTTCAATAAAGGATGATGTATCAATCCTTTCTACCCTGGAGGGCCACAGGATGGACAAATCGAACTGCTGATTTTTGTTACTTGGCCTAAATGGAGTCAGTATTGTATATTACAGGGAAATGCCTTATTACAAAATGTGATAGGCATCTGTAAGAGGGTTGACAGAATGAAATTCAGGCTTCCCACAACATAGTTACTCCAGAGAAGTTAGTGACAAAGGACATTTCTACTTAGTGGGTTTTATTTCCCATTTTATGAATATTGATATGTACAGTAAGGGAGAAGTCCTTGAACTTTCTCTGTATTTGTCTGGTGATTGAAATATCAGAGTGTTTTGTCTGCCAGAAGTGATAGATTCTCAAGGGAAGCCTCCGCTTTGACACTTTGCTCTCTCTGGGGGTCTGTCTTGCCAAAGTCTGACATTGTCTCCTCCTTTCCTTTTGCTCTTCTTTTAAGATTGTTGATTTTGGCTGGTCTTGCCCATCCTTATCTCTCTTTCCCTCCCTCCCTCTTTCCTTTCCTTTCATTTTCCCTTTTCCCTTTTCTCTTCCTTTCCCCTTCCCTTTCTCCCCCTCTCCCTCTGTCTGTCTGTGTCTCTCTCTGTCTTTCCACAGTGCTGGGGGATTGAACCTAGGGCCTCATATGCTAGGCTATACAACTGAGCTCATCCCTAGCTCTTAGTCTTCCAATTAAAAGATGTCCTTGAATTTAGGTGACCTTACTACATTATTTTTGTAATTGAGCCATGCTTTTATTATAAAAGAAAATGGAGATAAGAGCAATCACAGAAAACAAATGTACAAGCTCAATGAAATATTATAAGGTGAATTCCCATTAAACCACCACTCAGGTCAACAAAGGACGTTTTGTCAGTACCTCAGAAAGCTTCTGTGTGTCTTGCCCCTTGGTAGGTCCTCTTCCAAAAGCAAGCTTCCCTCCACTCCCCCTCCCCGCCCCTTATCTTTCATCATTTTTCTTCTTTTTTTTCTTTTTTTGGTGCTGGGGATTGAACCCAAGGTTTGATACATGCGAAGCCTAAGCCTGCACTCTATGAGTGAGTTACACTCTACCTGATATTAACTTTTGCATAATAATTTCCTTGCATTCCTTTGTAGTTTCATCTCTCAGTGTCACTCCTTAATGTAATAGTTTAAATCTGTCCATTAAGCTAAAAAAATACCCTTATATCTCTTTTTATGTCTTTAGATTTGCCATCTGTTTTTTTCATTTCTTTACAACTTGCTAAAAAAACAAACAAACAAAAACAAAAAACAAAAAAACAAACCTGTGCCATTGGACCTGTAGAGTTTTGCACAGTCTGGATTTCATGGATGGCATAATCATGGTCCAGTTCAACCATGTTCTCTAATTCCTGCAAATTTAAAGTAGAGGGAAGTTATATATCAGACTTCATACCAGTCCTTTTCCTTTTTATTTTTTGGATTTTTGGTACTGGATATTGAACCCAAGGGTGCTTTACCATTGAGCTGCATCCGCAGCCCTTTTTATTTATTTATTTTTTATTTTGAGACAGGGTCTCACTAAGTTGTGGAAGCTGGCCTTGAAATTGACACCCTACTGCCTCTATTTCCCAAATTGCATATGCCACCATGCTTGGCTTTGAGCTCCAGTTCTTATGGTTAGATATTAGGAAATTTTTTTTTAAATCAGGAGGTATAGAATGTCTGGTTTATACACTTTCTTTTTGAGTTAATGTTTAGATCCATTAATTATTTAGAGGTTGTAAAACTGTGATATTCCTTCCTTTAATTTTCTCTTATTAGTTGGAACCATTCTATAAAGAGATACTTTTCCTCATATACTATTTATACAGTGGTATGTTTCACATAAAAAAGACAGAATCAATGCCTGATTTTTCCCCTTTATTTGCCAGTTTTTAAAACAATAAATTTGTTTTCTGTAATTCTGTAAAGATGGTCATTTTTCTATCATTATTAATTCATGGTTTTAAAATATTTAATGAGTTTACAGTTCATTTTGGAAACTCAAAACTGTCTAAAATTTGGCCTGTGGGATACTTATTGAGTTGGCTCATAAATCCATTTCTGCATGAACTTACTGTCTTTTGAAAACTTCTTTGCTGTCTTGTGGGAGATTCCTGGTCAGGGTCATAATCTAAGTGCTAGTGTTATTTCTTGATACTGGGATTGTCTTTGCAATGGTAGAAACTTGTTTGATGGGATACCTTAAAAATATTATTTATGGTTTTGAGTATGGATGCCCAGTTACTCCTTTTCTTGGTGGGAATATGAGAAGAACAATAGCTACTCAGCCTTTATCATGGCTCTCTTTATATCCAATATTACCACTTGATATAGGGAAATGTTAATATAAAAATGCAATCTGTGATGTTAACCAGTGAATGGGAGAAGAAATATGTAGGAAAAATATCTCATCTCTTTTTCAAGTGTACACTTTTTCATTTTCTCAGTGACCCAACTTTAGAATAAGATATTTGGGATTATCTGGATCATGTGTGTAATAGTTATTAAATTTCCCTTTATATACTTTATAACAGATATTGTTATTATTTTGCTTATCCTACTTTTCTCCTTTAACTTAAAGATTTTAATAATGACTCAGTTTAATTTATGAATAATTCTTCATACTGGATTTTTACCTTCTTTAGTTCTTAAGAGGGTCTTGTAAGTATTCCTTGATCTTACTCTTGCTTCTACTTGCCTACTACTGGTGCCTAATTAATAGTTAGAGAAGCCTCCTGCCAACACAGCAAAAATATGGGTGGCTATGACTCCTGATGCTTCCATTACTTTTCATTTTTGGAATGCCAAAGATGGTACTTTGTCAGACAAAAAGATGAGTAGATGAATTTCCTTTCCAAATTGGTGTCCACTTCCAATGGGCACCAAGGAACTTCTCTTTTGACCTAGAGTGTTAAAAATACACTTTGGTTCACTTCTCTTTCAATGATCCCTTTCACCAGAGGAACCAGAAAGTCAATGGAAAGGAACCAGTGGGGAACAAACTTTTATTTATCCTTCTTACTTATTGTTTACTTTTTTCATTAATTCTCCTTCCATATCTCCCAATATCCCTATCTGCTGGTCTCCAATTTTGATATTGGGCAGGGTGTTAACAGGACCCATCATATTTAGAATGAATATTATGCAGATCACAATGAGGCCTTGGAAGCTTTTAGTTTTAATGTTCTACAGTATAATTTTCATCTGCTCATCTGATTTCTTAGATCCTCCTTTTGAATCATTTGAGTAGTTACTCTCTTATGCCAGTCAGTCCTATTGCTATCCTACAGAGCCCCTACCACCCTTCACAAGAGTAGACTCATGATCTAGACTGGCTAGGATCATTCCTTTATCTTAGCCCTAGTGATTGGTATAGGTCTGGGCAGGGGACCCAAGCTGAGCTAATCAGAGATGTTGCTAGCATTCATGTGTACATCTGGAGAGGGAATTCTGGGTTTGAAGGGTGTTAATTTGGATCTCCTGGTGGCCATCTTGCCTACTATATATGACCCTTTCTAAGGCATAAAGCTATGCAGAGAGAAATAGAGCTGGTAAAATAAAGAGAGATGCAAAGCCTGGATCCATCTGGACTGAAAGATAGATGCATTCTTCCTATTTCATAAGACAAACATGAGGCCTCAAGATACTTCCAACTTGAATTTCCAAAGGCAGACCTATGAGGCTGTACCCCCTGCCCCCNNNCCCCCCCCCCCTCATTTCCCAGGAAGACATAGATAAGATTGCTTTGGGAAAAGGGGAGAGACAAGATAGAATAGAAACTAAAAATAACCTGAAAAGTCATTAGAGTAGGAGTAAGAATGAGACCTTTGCATCTCTAAGTATCAGAAACAGAATGGAAAATATTCTAGAATGGCGCCCTCGTAACCCTGCTGTGGTAGATTGGACCTACTTTTTGTCCTTTTTTTAATCCATGTACTTTGCCACGTGACCGTCCAGTGCTCTCCCAATGTTGACAAGGAGTGCTTTTCTGCTTCTTGACTTTGATTTTAACTATGTGACGTGCTTTGGTCAGTGGAATGAGATAGAAGTGATCATGTTCAAACCAGGACTTAATCTCTAGAAAATTTGTTTTGGTTTTGCTTCTCTGTCTTTGCCATTTATTTAAGAACATGTGTGAGCTAGCTACTGACCCCAAGAAAAGGGTACAAGATGTGTGAAGCAGACCTGATACAACCTAGATTGGTTAGCCCCCAAAGAGCTGCAGAATGAGTGAGCAAGCCCAGCCAATTCATATGTGCACAGGAAAGAACACATGATTATTGTTCAGAGCCAACAATATTGGCTTAGATTTTGGGGGGGAAATCTGTTCACAGCATTGTTGTGATCATGGTTCATGGATATATCTGCCAACATCTCACCTGTAGATAACTTGAAGTTTAATCTTATAAGCTTTCTAAATACAGTGTAAGGAATCCTATGCAGAGTGGGCATAGGTGGAAAAACTGCCATTTTTGCCAATGGTGGAAATCAATAGAACTGGTGGAGAATTTCACAAGAGTTAGGCTGAAATTGAGAAGTTGGATAAAACATTGTGGATAGGAAAAGGGTGAGGCTTTGATTCATAAAAATATGGCTTATAGTCTATTCATTCAATTCTATTAAAGAAATACACGGTGTTGGATTTGCTTTCTGTGTTATTACCCCTTACCTAGGTAATTGTAGAATCAACTCCTTGTACGTCACCAGCCTTCTTTCCCTGTGGTAAAACTCTGGAACCACCCATCCACTTGTTTTCTATTGTTAATGTGAGTCTATCAGCAAAGGTGTGATACTTTTAGGGACCTCTAAAAGATGGGCCACATATAAATGAAACATTATATAATTCCATACATAGAAAATCCAAATATTTTTTCAGAGTGATTAAACTCAGTCACTAATCCATTATTGATGTAATTACTTTTTAATTTGCTGAAATGTTAGAACACAGCTGGCTGTGACACTGGAAAATAAAAATGACTGCTTAGGGATATTAGAGGCAAAGGGATTAAACCAAGGATGGTAACATCGAAATGTTTTGCACCATGTAATAGATCTGCCAATATATGATGTGCTTCTCAAACTTAGTAGGGTGACCTGTTAGTGTACTAAACTCAGGACACTTTCACAGCTGTACTCTTTGCCACTTTGCTCAGCTTCTGAGTATAAGCAGACAATGGGTTCCTTCCATATTGACCACAGTCACAGATGTGACCTTGAAGGACTCACTTCCCCTAAGTTCAGTGTTCTCATCTATAAGAGGAGCTTTTAATGAAATTATCTCAAATCATCACCTTTTGCATTAAGACTGTGTGATGCTCAAAAGGTCAGGTACAATTTTAGAAACATGGACAAGAACCAAGGAAACAACTGGAGCTTGATTGGAGTTGAGGGATGGTAAAGAGAATCTCCAGTTAGTACTGTTCTGGGAAAAGAAATGTCCTAAACTCTTGGACCACATATCCCAAACTCTAATTGCCTGCCCTGTAAATTAGGCTGGAGGCTCACCCCACTGAATGGGATGCATTAGGGACTGGGAGAGAAGACAAGATAGAAGAGTCTGGAGCCTCAAAGAAGCAAGTGATTGGTAAAAATCTCTGGCCTATGAGCTTTTGGATTGTTCCTGTTGATTGCCGTGCTTTGACATACCAAATATAGCGCCTACCCAGATTGAGAGACCTGGATGCAGGTCCCTTATTAACTGTGTCATTTTAAGAAAACCACTTAATATATATATATATAAAATTTTTTTTTGAACCAGGGATTGAACTCAGGGGCCCTTGACCACTAAGCCACATCCCCAGCCCTATTTTGTATTTTATTTAGAGACAGGGTCTCACCGAGTTGCTTAGTGCCTCACTTTTGCTGAGGCTGGCTTTGAACTTCTGATCCTTCTGCCTCAGCCTCCCTAACTGCTGGGATTACAGGTGTGTGCTACTGTGCCTGGCAAGCCGTTTGTTTCTTTTTTAATAACTATAATATTAGAGGAATAATACTTGAATTACAGCATTATCAGTTTCAGTTGAAACAATATACATAGTAAGAGGATATCAGTGACAGCCTAGACTAGATTCACTGAGGGTTTCAGCATCTGACAAATTTATGGGTTGGCCCAAAAGAAGTATATTTTCAGGGGCTACATGGAAC
The DNA here is from genome assembly GCF_001458135.2 of Marmota marmota marmota. Taxonomy (NCBI): domain Eukaryota; kingdom Metazoa; phylum Chordata; class Mammalia; order Rodentia; family Sciuridae; genus Marmota; species Marmota marmota. The sequence goes on from NW_026000241.1 coordinate 24,828,745, forward strand.
TTTCCACACAGAAGTCTATTTTTTTTTTTTTTGGTAAAAAGGAGCCAAACTTGATAAACTTGCTTATTTATCAGTGAGAAATTAATCAGAAAATAAAAAGAACCACTTTGAATTCTGAGGGAGTATATCTTCCACAGTCTTGGAAACCCATCAAGCAGTCTCTGTAAGACTGGCATCTTTGTGTCTGCAGGGCCGAGAGTTAGAAAGAAAAGATGAAATGAAGTGTCAGAGGCCAAGTGCACCCTGAAACCTGCGTGGATGGGCTGGAATCCATGTCTGTTCTGAACTTTATATAATTCCAATGACAAGAGTGACCTGAAGAAGTCATTAATGTCCTTTCCCATGGAGCTGAAAACATATTTGCTTAGTACTAGCAGAAACTGAAGGAAAAGAAATGGCAGGAGCTGAAAGAGCTGATAACCAACTGATGCTCCTCTTGAGCCAGGGGAGCCGGCAGATCAGTGACAGTGTATGGCCCCACACCTTCTTTCAGAACCTAACAAAATTGCCATGTATATACTTCCATCTTTTAAAACTCAAGTAATTTCCTCTGTTTCCAACTTTAATCTAAATCCATGTAAGAAAGGGAGTTTTGTACGTAGGGGCGATGTCATGCTAGCTTAGATAAATTGCCCCAGGTGGGGGAAAAAAGATATCACTCTCATTATTAAAGACTCGGAGCTTCTGAACAGCCAAAGGGAATGATTGGACTCAATCTCACTCTAACAAAGGCCTTGCAAAAGAGGGAGTAATAAAGGAATAACGAAACAATGAATTATTTCCTTTCATAGCAACATGCAAGCATCCTGCTAATCTAGCTTACAGCAGAGGGCATTTCTTCTCTGCTCAATTTATTCCAAACTGAACACAGTAAGTATGCCACAAAGGGAATAGATAGAGAAAACCAAATAGACTTGTAAATAAATTCCAAATTTCCCCATTTGGAGCAACACCACTAATTCAATAGAAAGAAGTTGCCAAAAGGAGAGGGGGCACAGAGCAGCAGCCACAGCTTAATGCTAGAACCAAGTCAAAGAATAATTAAAAGGAATTATGGTAATCAATAATTTGATGATCAAATTTTTGAAAACTTGACTGAAGTAGATGGTGATCTAAAAGAAATATGAACCATCAAAGTTGACCTTGGAAGAAATAGAAAATCTAAGTAGACCAAGTAATTAAGGACATAAATGGGAGTGATGTCAAAGAGTTCCCTACTCAGTAAATACCCATCTCATAACTTTTTCATGAGTAAATCCTTAAGTCCCTTAAGTGATAGATTTTTCTGGCTATATTGAAACTGTCCCAGAGTGCAGAAAAATTAAGACATGTTATTGGTGCTCTATCTAAAACTGCCTTACTGCCCCAGAGTACCCATCTCTGAGTTGCTGTGAATGTTGGCTGCAAACAGCTCACATCTGCGTCCTTCTCAGGGGAATTGCCTCTGACCTCATGGGTCCACCTCACCTGGAAAGACCTGTGAAGTTACGCCTACTCCCCTGGAGCAGCCCACAGCAAATGATCAACTGTAGTGAAGGTACGCAAACCCAGCACCCAACTCTTAAGGTAGAACCTCTCTGTGTAGTAGTTATATGCCAGTGTTCCTTGTGGGATTAAGTAGAGTTTAGGTGGCAGCTCAAACCAGGTCTTGGCACAGCTTCTTTCCTTTCCTTGTCCTACATTCCTGCCTGTTACAATTTGGATATGAGGTACACCTTAAAGCTTCTGTGTTAATGCAGGACTATTCAGAGGAAAAAGATTAGATTATGAGAACTATTACCTAATCAGTCCATCCTAGTTTGAATGTACCAACTGCTTGGTCATTGTAGGCAGGTGGGGCAAGGTTGTAGGGGCTGGCTCACTGGGGGCATGTCCTTGAAGTGTCCTTCTTCCCTGAAGCCCTTTTCCCTTCTCCCTCTGCTTCCTGGCCATCATGAAGGGAGTACTCTCCTCTGCCACACCCTTTCACCAAAATGTTCTTCTTCATCTTAGTCCCAGAGCAAAGGGCTCAGCTGAGCATAGACTAAACTTCAGAAACCATGAGCTAAAGTAAACTCCTCTAAGTTGTTATTGTTAGGTGTTTTGGTCACAGTGATGTAAAGCTGACTAACACATGCCTTTCTGTTTTTTTTTTAAAGAAATCCCTCAACAAATCACTCGTACAGAACTCCTGTTTCAAGTTTTTCTTCTATAACCTACAAAAGAAGCTCTACATTTTTTCCCTACAATTTGATCACTGATTAAACAAAACAAAAGGGGGGAAAAATCTCTTGAGAAAGAGGTGAGCAGCAGAAGAAAAAGAAAGACCAATCTCACTTATAAATATTGACTTGAAAATTCTAATAAAATAACTGTAAATGGAATTAGTGCTGCATCATGACCATATGGATTTTATTTCATGAATGCCAGAATAATTTGATGCTTTCAAATCCAGTGACATCATTCACTTGTTAATAGTTTGAAGAAAATAGATGATGATATCATGATAGCATTGATATTTTTATGAAACCAAACCAAACCTTTTTCTTTGCATCTTTTGTATATGCTGCAAGTCCATTATGAGTTAATGCTTCCTCTTGGGACTACTGCCTACCAAATTATGATAGTGCACTTCCTACGACATAGAACCGTTTGGAAATGTGAATACATGGGGTTTAATAGAGAAACCAGTGAAAGAGGGACCTGGTAGGAAAATGTATTATCTATTACATGAATTTTCCAGGTGAGGGTACTGACACTTTTACAAGTTCTGAAGTTGTACTTTTGTGCAAGTATCTTGGCATGTGAGGACAGTGTAGCAAATTGAAGAAAAAAAATGGACCTGGGGGCTACTTGGTTAGAACAATCCTTGCACATATAAATGAAGATGAGAGTAGGGAAGTTATGAGATATTACTGAAGCGCCAAGATCTGGAAGTAATGACTCAGAGGGGAATAAGGACATATAAGTTGTATCTGCACACAGACATTAGCAGTCTGGGGCAGCCCAAGCTAGTTGGGAGTCTGGGATCAGTGATAGCACATGGCAAACCTTTTATGAGCAATTACATTTGATAGGTCTACCTTATTTGGGCTAAATTTTTATATAATTAAAGTAAAACAAGTTCATTTCATAAAGCATAGATAAGCAAAAATGTAAAGATTAATATCATATATAATTTTAGCATCCAAGAAAATATCACAGGTATCATTTTGCTCTGTTTCCTTCCAGGCTCTGTAACTTGCCATCTGTTTACTGAACTGTTGATCTATCCAGGTGTCTGATCTAGCATTATATATTATATTCATGAAGTATATATAGTATGGCATATTGTTATTATATTTACTGTGGTACTATGGATATCCATGGGTGCTAAACCACTGAGCTATATCCCAAACCCTTCTTTTTTAGTTTTTATTTTGAGACAGAGTCTTACTAAATTGCGGAGACTGGCTTTGAACTTGGAATTCTCTGCCTTAGCCTAGTAAGTGGCTAGCATTAGAGGCATGCATTACCATCATCCCCAGCTTAAATATATTATTTATTGTATAATATGTATATCTTTTAGAAAAATATTATACATATCCTTTCATAATTTGCTTTAAAAAATTAACCTATAATATCATTCCTCCGTGCCAATGAATATTACTCAATAACATTTAATGCCTACTTAGTGTTCTTTTGTATGGATGGACTATAATTTAGTTAATAATATCTCATCTTGTTTGGCATTTAGATTTTCTCAAGTTCTTGCCATTTTAAATAGTGCTAATGTGCAAACCTAGTCTTTAAATCTTTGCACACATCCTCAATTGGTTTTTAAAGGAAAATTCTGAGAACTAGAAATGTTGGATCAAAGGTCACGCACTCTTGAAACAGTGTCATCCTATGTATTGCCAAATTGCTTTCTGGAAAGGTTATGTCAACTCATATTCCCCAATAGCAGGGAAAGCAGGGAAGTTGGCTCTGTTTTTAAATAATTTTAATGAAAGGATGGCTATAATCATTCACGGTAGGTGGAATTTAGTATTTATCATCTAATAAAATTGATTCCATTCATTTCACTATTAATATTCTGCAGGGAAACTAGCATTCAGCTAGGATGGAATCATTGAGGCTTAGATCTAATGAGAACATTGCAGAGTTGTCAGCATTCAGAACTTGACAGTATATCATAATGGGGACAATTAAACTCCAACTTAAATGACTTTGGCTAAGTTTTAATCTGCCTTGTTTTTAGTAACCTCATATTACAAATGTAGCTAATAACAGAATCTACATTGTAGGGTTGTGTGAAAATTAAATAAGATAATTTATATAAAGTATATAGCATTTGGCCTGCCACAGAGAAAGTGTTTAAAACTGTTAGATAATATTATGTGAACTAAGAAAAAATACTGAAAATAAAACTAAGGTAACCTAGAAAGAGAACAAGTCTAAGTATCTACATAGATTAGGCATTCAAAAACATTTGCTGAGCTGAATTGAATTGGGGCCATATCAAGCAATAAATCTCTCTAATGCCTTACCGAATGCAAAGCTTAATTCCACAGAAATGTTGTGAGAAATAGGAAAATGAGAAAGTGTGGACTTGTCTTCAAATAGTTTACAATCTTGTAAGGCAGATAAGGCAAATAACACGATAATGACAGGTGTTCAAGAAGATTAAAGGAGGGAGGAATCCCTTTCATCTCTGCAGATCATGGCAGATTTCCTGGAACCACAAGGGACTTTTGAACAAGACAGAATTTAATGAGTAAATATTGTGCGGGAGAGCCTTACAATAAGAGAACACACTTATAAGAGCTGAGAAATCACAGGCTCTATGCAGGTAGCGTAACTCAACATCATGAGAGTAAGAGAGAATCCTAAATGAAAGAGTACAAGACTTGAGTTGGTGTTTGCAATGGTGGAGAGTTTCAGGTGCCAGGACTGAGGGCCAGCGTAGTGGTTTAGTGCCGCAGTCTGGCTGGGCACAAATCAGGAGCCACTCAAGCAGGAACAAACTTTATTTTGTGAACTCCCCAGGAATCCCCCGAGAACTCCAAAGTAGCGGGCGCCCGAGGTGGATAGCAGGAGTCTATATACAATTGAATCAATCCAGCATCATCTTAATGGCTCGCCTCTCAACCATTACTTCTGGCAAAATGCCAGGTGTCATCCCGACTGGCTGTGGCCCTCAACAGTTTAGATGTGAAGTGATAAAGGCCTGAATGGGGTGATATGAGTGCTGATTTGGGATCATGGGAACAGTTCTCTGAAACTATGGGGCCCCATTTTGCTCTTGCCACCATCTTAACTAGCTACCAGAGCCAATTTGCATAATTCTCTTGGGGTTAACATTTTCTCTCCTGTCTCTTCTCCTCTCATTTCTCTCTTTTTCTCCCAATTGAGTCAGAGGCCAAAGTAGGGGAAGGAAGGATGATTCAAATATGGTGTGACTCTGATGTTCCTTAATTAAAATAATACCAAGGCTGACGCAATGAGAAGACAACCATAGGGCAGCTGCTCGGTTGGCTGCTGCTAGTGGTGGTGACTTTTATTTGAGTGTTAAAAATTTCTCCTTTTGGCAAAATTTTTGTTTCAGAGAAAAGTCACAAAGATTGGACAGAATTTCTGTACACTCTACATCAGTTTCACTATTGTTAACATCTAACACCTTAATTTACTAGGGTACATTTGTCAAAACTTAGAAGCCAACATTACGGATTACAATTAACCAAGTGGCAGACTTTATTTTCATTTCACTGATTTTTCCATTAACGCCCTCCTTCTGTTCCAGGATCTAATTCAGGGTATAAAATTACATTGAGTTGTCTTGTCTCCCCAGTCTTCACTGGTCTGTGACAGTTTCTGTGGCTCTCCTTGTTTTTCTTTTCTTTTATAATCTTGAGGAATATTGGCTAGGAATTCTGTCCACTGTTCCCAGTCTAGATTTTTTTTTTCTGATATGTTCTCATAATTAGTCAGGGGTTATGGCTTTTTGGAAAGAAAATCCCAGAGGTAAAGTGTCTTTCTAGTCAAATCCTATTAGTGGGTACATGGAATTTATTACTGTTCAGGAAGTCAAGTTCAGATTCACTGTTGGATTCAATGTACTATATCACTGTCTAAAGTCTTGGGCTCTTTTTTTGTTGTTCTTGACTCTGTTGAGAGAAGGGTGAGTTGGTAGGGGGAAAAAGCAGTGAGCATCTAAGGTACTGGAGCTGAAGGTATTAGAGTGTTAGGTTTGTGAGTGTCAGCATGGTAGAGACACTGTGGGTTCCTCTCCCAAGTCCTGTTGCTCCCCGCTAGGGCTGCAGCTGAGGGCTTCACCTGTGACATCCTCTGGCCAGATGCTCTGGGCTGAGTAAGACCCCTTACTTGGAAAGGCTTAGAGGTAGGACCCCATTCCCAACCCATAAAAGTGGTCAGTAATGGAGTCTTTGGGGATATAAAATCCCATCTCCTTTCCTTAGGTGGGATACCATTGAGCTGTTATGAATGTTCTAAGCTAGAGCCCACCCCTTCCTGTAGGTGGGAGTGGAGGTCAGTCCAAAGTTCAAGTTTACCTGAGATCCTGGCTCAAGTCTGTTTCTTTCCCTATTCTGTTCCTCTCTCTCCTAATTTTTCTCTTAAGAACACTCCCTCCAGGCTGAGGTTGTGCCTTAGCTGTAGAGCGTTCGCCTAGCACGAACCCTGGGTTCGATCCTTAGCACCAAATAAAAATAAATAAAGATATTGAGTCCAACTACAACTAAAAAATAAATATTAAAAAAAGAATACGCCCTCCATTAATCATTTGCAGCTGAATAGCCCTCTCAGATTCTGCTTAGGGAAACTGACTTAAGACCCACATGTATCTGAAAATGAGTGTCAACCTTCAGGAGCTCTGCTCAGCCCCACACTCCACCACCTAGAAAGACTTTAAATCTTTTTTAATGCTTCATCACTAAAGGTGACTCATTTCCAATCCTGTTGGTTTCTCTTGAGTAGGTATTAAAACATTGAACGTATTACCCCAGGATTCTGAAAAGGATTGCTGTTAGTCCTATGTGTACTATTATTATTTGGATAGGCTTTGCAACAACTTCTCTTAGTCTAGCAAACTGCATACTTCTGTGACATCATAGGGAGAACCATACTGGGTCTTGTCTACATGATCTTGAAAGAGTCTGATCTTTAAGTATGGTTGCTATGGTAACATCAACTGCCCTGGCAGCATTGAAGGTCACATTGTTCTTATGGTCCTGTACAGTTCATGATGTGCCCCTTTAGAAAGTTCTGGCTCCTGAAAACCAAGCAGCTTTGTGCTGTTCTTTTCCTAAACCTGTGTCTTTGTAGTCTCAGATTTACCTAGGGAATGGGTAATAATCCTGAGGTTAAAAAATCTCTTAGGAAATCAATCAGATAATAGATCCAAGTTATGTTGCTTCAAGTCAGGACTGTAAATGTTTTCTAGGATGGAGTCAGAGAGGACTTTCAGATTTCAAGTCCATGTCGTTTTGACTTTTTTTAAATGGAAGATTAATTAGATATTTTAAGATTTGGTGATTTTTAAATATTGATTTCAGATAAAAAGCGGAAATATTTACTAGCCAATGAATTCATTAATATACTAACTAGATAAATAGGAAGATTTATTCTGTCTCATTGCATTGTTGGAGAATGTGACCCAAAACAAGAAATAGAAAAGCAAGGGAGAGATCATCACCCATTAAGAATGTATACAATGTTATGAGAATCAAAATATGAACATATGCATATGTAGATACTGTAAGGTCCTTGCTTAGCATCTGATGGCCATTTTAAGTGACAGCTACCATCTTAAGAAAAAGTTTTGCTTTCCGGCCCAAGGGCCTTTCTGAGAAAGACTTACCACTCCCTTATACCAACCCAACCCTTCACCCAGCTCTAATCTCTGAGCCTGCCCCATAAAAGTCCCAGAACTCAAGCCTGTTTTGCTTCTCTCTGTCTATGGAGAGATGTGCCTTTATCTATCAGCTCTGACAAATAAACTCTGGTGTGTATCTCTGCCTGGTCTCCATATTTTATTTCTCGCTCACCTGTCTCCCAATTCCTCACTTTTCTTTCAGATACCAGTTAGATACTCTTCTGGTTCTTGCCTTATTTCATGATGGGTTCATAGGTGTTATGTTGTATGAAAATAATTGCTTGAATTTAATATATAAAAGAGGTCCATGGGAAGATTAGTGCCTATCTTGTTTCATGAACTATAGATTATGTTTAAACTAATTCTTCTCAACTAAGAGAAGGAGAGAGGGAAGAACAAAGGTTGCAAGGTCAGGATAGAGAGAAAAAAATATGAATGTAGCCATTGTGTCTCAAAGGCACTGAAGCTTATACTTAGTCATTAATTTATTTAGTATCATTTTACGTAAAGCAAGTGAGATGGTTCATGAGGCTAAGCAGAAAAGGGTAACAAAACTCAAAGGATATATGAAGATACATATTTCAGGCTATTCACTAATTTTTGTGATCATTTTCATTTTCATGTATAGTAACTTTGAGAATCAACAATATACCAAAAGTTGAGACCTGACTCTTTTGAACTTCTAACCTCCCATGCTAACACATTCCCTAAACTCTCTATGGATTAGTTGCTTTATTTGAAAATTGAGACTATAATCCTTATGGTTCAGGGGATGGTAAGAAATCAAGTAATGTTGCATGGTGCTTAGGGCAGGGTTTGGGTTGAACAAGTAGTCATTGTTTTTACTGCATTATTCAGCAATCAAATGAGCATGATATTTAGCCTGACTTTCCTGATGTCACAGAAGTAGAATCAAAGACTGAGGATAAAGGGATTTAAAATAATATGATATGGGGAACCAGCCCTATAATCCCAATAAAGCTGAAGAGAATTACAGGCGTGACATTCCTTCTAGGGATCTTTAAGCAAGGGCTATAAGGTCCTTGCTTAGCATCCAGATGCTAAAGCAAGGATCTTATAGTATCTACCTATGCATATGTTTGTATTTTAATTCTCAAGACAATGTGTACATTCTTAATGGGTGATGATCTCTCCCTTGCTTTTCTATTTCTTGTTTTTGGTTGCATTCTCCAACAATGCAATGAGACAGAATAAATCTCCCTATTTACCTAGGCTGGTCCTGCTAACCACCTGTATTCTCTGGAGAACCTTTCTCCAGTCAAAGACATTCTGTCAGTCACAGATCCCACAAATATCTGTTGAGTACCTATTCTCTGATTGGTGTTGTGTTATGTGCCTGGAATTCAGCAGTGAATAAATCAGATGCAGAAATATCAAATGACAGTGGGGCAAAGGAAGCTTCAGTTTTTAAGCAAATCTTCAGCCTACTAGAGTGTACTATAGTTTTTCTCTATAGAATGAGAAAGGGATGCATACTTCTCTCCCAAACAGGGGATGGCATCAAGAGAATATTTCATAAAGGTTTGGGTGCCTACTAAAGGGGAAGTGGATTTGATGTCTGATGAAGCTGAATACACTGAGTCATCCTAGATATGTTTAATGGAAAGTGAGCATCACATCATGGAATTGTCTAGGAATGTTGTTATAGGATAAGGAAATGGAAACAAAATACAATATGTCTTGGCTCAATAAGTATATCATCATAATCAACAACCACATTATTATTGTCATTATTATTACCAGTAATTATCACAGTGTTCATTATCAAGACCACTAAATTCCGATGTGGGGCACCTCTAATCAAATGAAAGATAATGCAAGGTTTAGAAAAACTAGAGCAAATCTATTGTTTGGAAATAGGAATTTTGCGGATGTGCATAGTTAGGGAGGTTCAAGCCTCCCTTCTGTTGTCTATCTCCCTTCATAGAGTTATCAGGTCACTACAACAATTCTCTGGAGCAACCTATATCCATATTTTAGGCTTTCTTGAGAACACATCTACAGGATTTAGTCATGGGATTCATGCCTTCCTACTAGGAGCTGGTGTGACTTGTCTTCTCTGGTGATAACACAGATGAGTAAACAAATATAAATTCTGTTCTTCCATGAGGAAAGGATGAGAAATCTTCATGCTTGTGTCTCATCTTCCTACCCCAGGGATTTTTATTCTGGGAAATGATATGGTGCATACACAATGGTCAGCACTGGACCAACATTCAGAAGCTGCCTCCTGAGTGTCAGGGTCCAAGTGGGCTCTCTTGTAGGGTGCCTCAGAGATGGGGGTAAGATGAGCATTTCAGCATGGAGTGTGATGGAGTCCCTTTTAGAATTAAGGAACCTGCATTCTTTTTGAGGATCATGAGGTTCAGATACTGCATCTGGTTTTTCTTGATTCTTATCTGAGAATCTTACGCAGGAAAGAAAATCTCTGCCATGGCTCAAGCTTTGGCATATTTGCCCAAAGAGTTTTAACTGGATTCTGGGATTATACAAAAAGTCAAAAGTAATTTGGATGGTTTCCCAAAGTCACAAAAATATGAGGGAAACAAGTCAGGGAATCGTACAGTAAATTTCTCTGTTATTTGCTAGTTTAAAGAGCATGTATTCTTATTTTATGGAATGTTACTGTTCCAGTCCAACCCCACAGTAGGTTGATACCATCAATTCTGTACGAAAATTATACAATGAATGAAGGTCAGCTGCCTAAACAACAATAAATTAAAAAATACATAAATAAAATTATTAATTTTTTCAAATAATAAATAAATAAATAAACTTCTAATTTTAAAGCCTCTATTATAGCAGTTTTCAAGCTTTTTGGTTTCAGAACCCTTTATATTTAAAAAAATTTTTACAAACCTTAAGGGATTTGAATATATATATGACATGTAGCTCTTTAGGGCTACTATTGTAGAAGTTAAAACTAAAACACTTTAAAAGATTTATCACCAGTTTATTATATCCATAACAATAATAAAATCATTATATGTTAATATGAATGTGTTAACTTTTCATCACGGTGACAAAACACCTGAGATAAAGCAGTGAAGTTTGCAAGTTTGTCAGTTTTAAATCAATATTCAGGATCTGAAAAAGAATGTCAACTTCTTTGTCATACTTTGATTGTAGTTCTTATTTCTGTTACTCTTTGCATTTAGAAAAAAAAATAAATGGATTGGAGGAAAGTTGGAAAATTTTGCAAACTCTTGTGACTTACTCTGAACCTAAGAATGGAGGGAGAAAAAGTTTGGGAAGGTTGGGAAGCTAAGATGAGTGGGGTTCTAGAAAGTAGGGATGAATACTATTGAGAGGTTGAAGAGTTTATACAAGGGAAGGCTTTTTTTTTTTTGGTACCCTGATTGATGTAAACATTATTGTGGGGTTAATAGAAATCCACTGTTATATTTATATATATATATAAATCACACACACACACACACACACACATTTAGTTGTAGAGGCACAGAATGCCTTTATTTTATTTATTTATTTATTTTTATGTGGTGCTAAGGATCAAACCCAGATCCTCACATGTGCTAGACAAGTGCTCTACCACTGAGCCACAACCCCAGCCCTTCCACTGAATATGTTTAAGCATAAGATTGATGTAGTCATTGTGACAAATGCAGCTTCCTCCCCTGCCCCCCCCAATGTTTTCTTTTTCTTTCATGATTTTTTTGTCACACAAAGAGACATAAGACTGCACTGATTAGGTCGAACCATATGAAATTAACTTTGACTACTTTTGTAGGTCAAAGCAGCCAAATATGACAATTGTGTGTGATTTCACCTACTCTATTATTCTAAGTGAGATTAACTAAACTAGCTCAAAACTTCTGATTTTGGAATGAAATCTAGGCTACCCTTCCTTTTGTCCACAGGAAGCAGCTGAACTCTGCCAGCTCAGAGATGGGCAACATCCAGGAGGAACCCACAGGAAGGAATGCATATTTTTCCTCATCCCCTGCCTGTGGGCATCAGCTTTTGGGCCAACATCGGAAGACCCCTGCTGAACTAGCTCCTCTTCTAAAGCTAGCTTCTTAGGGCAGGAAACCTGGGCATGTGGTGCTGTCTTCTTTAACTTTCCAAGGAGAGGAAGGGCAGCTGGCATCTTCAAAGGATTGCTGCTGTCCTGTAGAGTCTTCAGAGATGTCACCAGATGTCCCCTGAGAATCACAAGACCAGATGGCCTGTGGTGAGATCCTGTGAGAAGGGGAGGGGACTGATCTGTCAAACTCTATGGAAGGGAGAGAAAACTATGGAAGATGGAAAGAGAGAGTGAAAGGATGGGGGGAGGAGACATTGAGAGCATTGGAACTCAAGTTCAGGAACAAAAGCAAGTTTTCTAAAAAACCTGTATGTATGCCTCCATACAGATCTTCCATGGGAAAAATGAGGTGTGCTAAATTGCCCAAATCCTAAACAAGAAACATAATCTGTTAAAATATTGATATATTGTTCTTCAGATTTATTTCTATGGAAAAAAATCCTAAAAATGTGTAAAATTTACCTGAATTGAAAAGGATAAAATTGGGCTTAGTTAATGGTTAAACAATGATTTAGAAAAATCATTGCACTTCTTAATAGCAGTTTTGATTCTCTGTAGTTATTCATATAGCTGTGTGCCCCTTTTCCTTCTTTCTGACCTCAGATATTTAAATCACAGAGTGACCTAGTCATATGGCCTCATTCTTGAAGACAGTGGGGTGAGGGAAGAATCTTGGTGGGTAAAACTTTGAACTCCCATCTTATCTCACTAGGACCATGGAAGGTTGGTCTTATCATTTCTTATCATTCCTTACTCTCTCTCTCTCTCCCCCCTATTTGGTAAAGCTATTACTCTTTCAATGAAGTCCTCTTCTGTCTTGTTCACAGTTAACATAAGAGAGACCTCCAGACTTCTCCATGTTTCCAAGAACTTCTATCAAATAGTTTACCTAAAATTCAGTGAGCCATTATCTCAGCTCCATTGGTGCAACATTGTCATCATGGATGGTTAAAAAAAACCCAGAAAATAAGTGTGTCTGCTAATAAAAGGCATTTCCTTTTTATTTTCATTTTTTTACAAGAGCATCTTGGTAAATATGGCCTGATTTGGTATTTGAATGTAATGGCCTGAAAATAAGACTTCAGACAAAAATAAATGAGATTGATGGAAATATATTGTCAGTGCACAGAATCCAAGACATCTGGTAGATTTCTATTACCCATTTTTCCACTTGAGGAGAAAGATTAGTTTCTGCTGCTTTCTCTGAGTGCAGCAGAGGGAAGGTTGTGGTTTTGGTTGAGAAAGCACTCTTATTATCCGCCCCTATTTTTAGAACTTTTAGACGTCTAACGTATTGACTCGGGTTTATAATTTAGGCCTGCAACCTTTAGAAAAAATGAGCCTTCCCCTTTGAAATTTTGCATGCATGATTTTAGCCCAGAGGAGGATTTTTTTTTTCCTTTTTGGAAAGTTTAGCAAAATATGCCTTATCATCACAGTTACAAAGCTATTTGAAAAGATTGATGTTTTATCCCTTATATCCTGACATACTCCTTAGAGTTACATTCCCAAAGTAATTTTTAAGGGTTCATGGGATATTCATAAAAGAGCTGGAGAAGTTCTGAGTTCACATAGTTAACGTTCATTCATTCAACCTATATAACTTGATGCCTATTTTCTGTGTAGAGGGCATATTTGGACTGTATAGTGCATGTAAGAGGTACTCGTGTGTGACATTGCAGAGATGGTCCTCTGTGCAAGCTAGAGTGGCTATTGCAGACAACATTGGCCCCATAAAGTAGGTGCATCTAACCTCAGCTGCTTTAGGTGTTGTCTGATAAAGGATTGCTGTGGTCTGAATGTTTGTGTCCTAAAATCTACATGTTGAGCCTAATCCCCCATGTGGTGATATTAAGAGATGGAGTTTCTGGAAGATAATTAGGTCACAAGGGCTCCATCCTCATAAATGGGATGGGTGCCCTTAAGAAGGAGGTCTGAAGGAACTTGAGCTTATTTGCCCCCTTTTCCATGGAAGGACAATACCATCAAAGAGGAAATAGGACCTTACCAGATACCCAAATTTCTGGTGCCTTGATCTTAGACTCTTAGAACAATGCATTTCTGTTGTTTATAAATTACTTAGTCTCCGGTATTTTGTTATATCAACCTGAACAGACTAAGAGCCAAAAGCCCCCTGTTTCCCCAGAGACTTGCCCTCTACCATGACAACTGCATTTCCAGAGGATGCCTGAGAGCTTATGTCCTCCTTCTTATGGGGGTACCTGGGCTGACAGCTGACTGAATGGTGCACAAAATCCTGACCCCACTGCCTAGTGGAGAAAACCCCACAGTGCTGTTCATCCTCCAGAGCTCCTTGTGGACTCAGGCTGAAGCTAGGCCTTGGCTGAGATCACAGCTCCTTCAGCTTCTTTGCCTGCCCTATCCTGCTCCTCTCACTCCCTCCTGGTTGGTTTTCTCCTGGGGCACTAAAACACTTGCATAAAAATTCTCATCTTAGGTTTTCTGCTTCTTGGGAACCTGATCTAAGATTGTACTATTTATTTTGTTGGGGTTGGCTTTGTTCTTAATATAATGCATATGCATGATTGAAAATGAGAAAGAAAATCCAAATATGATAAAAGCACAAAACAAATAACCTCTAGTTCCAGAAGTGATCATTGTTGCCTTAGCAAATATCTTTTCATTCAGAAATATTTATGTAGTAACTGCAACACTGATGGCCCTTCAGGGACTGTATCTCCCACATTCCTGTCCTTGTTTAGTCTCACCTCCCCTTTTGTTTCTTTCTTTGATCATGTGATTTGCTTTTATCAATGGGATTCTAGCAAGCATCATCCTGCTAGCAGAGGCTTGGCAAGAGCTTGCACACCAGGCCTTATGTTGACCTGATTATCTTAATTGTTATGTTCTTGATGCTCTGGCATTTGGGGTCTTGATCCTAGAAAAATTGCCCCTCCCAGGACTGGCTAAATTCTTAGTGATAGCAAATGACTCCCCAGTGAATCATGTCTTCATTATACAAGTTGACTAATCCAGAGCCTACACCGGCCTAATCATCTCTTTTATCTAACAACTCACATACCTGGTCAATATTCCTTCTGCCTGAGATCACCGCAGGGCCAGGTACCAGACAACTAGGGTTTACCCCTTTGAAACTTCAAACTCTGCAACCCTAAAATTTCTCAGTATACTCACTTTGCTTTCCCCATTCTTTTCCATGAAAACCCCTTTAAAATTATATTCCATGCTTTTATAATTACATCAAAATGAATCCTAATGTCATGTATAACTAAAAAGAACTAATAAAAATACAAAAAATAAGAACAAACAAATAGACAAAAAAAAAATCCCTTTAAAGCCTCTGGCCCATGTTCTTCTTAATGCTTTCCCATGTGGCCCTGAATGAGGTCCCGTGTCTCCTGTCTCTAGGCTTCTGTGAGTATAAATTAGGCTAGGGTTTATTTTCTTAGAATACCCCCTATTTAAGGGCAGTCTCCATGCATGAAGAAGTTCAGGTTACACTGTCACATGGTGAATGAGACCCAGGAGGAGGAGAACCCAACTCTACACCAGCCCAGTTCCTACCTGAATGCAGTTGCACATGCAACCTCAGCACATGGGGCAAAGCTGTATGTCAGAGCCCAGTCAACCCAGGAGTCTTGAAAATGATGTCTTCATGAGGTTAAGCCATTGAGTTTGTGGGGTGATTTAATTCCACAGCAGCATATTGTTGAGGCTCTCATCCCACTTCTTTCCGTTCTTCCTCTCTCTACTCTCCTGCCATTGTAGGGAAGGAAAGTTGCTAATATTATTGATAGAAGTCTATGGTATTCATGGGGCATTGACTCGTCAGCCAGGTCACTGTCATCTAAAGGCTGTGTTCAGGTAGTTTACTTACATTGGCTCTCCTCATTCCATGCAGTGAGATCAATAAGCCAAGTCAGTGTTGTCTCTCTTTTCTTTCTCTGTATGTTCTCCTAGGTGGAAACCCTGGTTTTTGGTTATGCTAGGGAGCCATAGTTCCCAAAAGTGTTCCCAGCACCCCTTTAACTGAGAAGTCTTTATGGATATCTCAGGTACTTGCTCAGCCAATAAACTGGTTCTCTCTTTACTATGGGGAATTTCACCCTTGCATTTCTCTTCTTTGTAAAGCCAAAAGAAATAGAAAACTTGATAGGACAAAAGCCAGGCATTCCTGAGTTTCCTGTTCCCCCTATACTTAATATCATTAAAACTCTCTTCACATTTTCACCTTTCATACTTTGTTTTTATCAAAATAATGTGATTTCCTTTTCACCAAAAATGTGCTGCAACTCTCTCTTTATTTCAATCAAAAAAAATCTTCAGTGCAATATCAATGGTATTCCAATATACAGTAATTCACTTTACTGACATAAATTTAAAATTTAGGTTATCCTTTGACACTATTGTAAAAAAATACCATGCTGAATATTCTTGAAGCTGAATGCTTGCACATATCTTAAATATTTTCTTAGGATACGTTCTCGAAAGTGGAATTTTATGTTAAAATGGTAAGTAAAATTTAAGATTATTTGATAAATATTGTCAAGTCTCTACTCCCCAAAATATTGTACCACTTTATAATCTTATCAGTATATGGATATGTCAGTTTTCTATTATCTTTACAATCATTGGTATTTTCATAAGAATGATGCCACTCTAATGTTTTACTTTATATTTCTTTGATTATATATGAAGCTAAATAATTTTTGCATGTATTTTTGTCATTTGGCTTCATACCCTGTGACTTGCCTATTCATAAAATATTTAAAATATTTTTAATTACTATGTACCATCATGTAGCTATAAAATCACATTTATTGGCTTCCAGTTTTGAAATTTATGCTCAACTCTCATTTGACCTGGTTGAACAGAGAAATAAAAACATTCCTAACTTACTTGTTGAACACACATTTGGCTCAATGATGGAAATCCAATATGTATAAGCCACAGTTCCTACACTCAAATCCTTTGCAATGTAGAAAGGAAAGAAGATGCTTAATATTATTTTTAAATTTAAAAGTATTAAGCTATTGTGGTAAGAACACTTAACATAAGCTCTACCCTATTAGAAATATAAATGTTTCATATATTATTGCTGATGATAGATGTAGTGTCTATACAGGAAACCTCTAGAACTTTTTCATTTTGCTAGATAAACTGTATGCCCATAAATTAGTAACTCCACATTTTCTCCTCTCCCTGTAGTGTTGTTCTTCTAAATTCAGTTTGGGCACAAGACATGATCAGGGTTTAATGATTTTCTAACTACCTGGAGAACCATCAGACTACTCCACCAAAAAAAAAATGTTGAAAAAAGGGTCAGTGTGGTCCATGATTTCCATGAGGGCATCCAGAACACTTGAGATTTTTCATAACTTGCTATATATCTGGAGTGCTTATTCAGCTCTTAGGATTCATGCCTTCATTTCCAAGTATGAAGAGACCTCTCCAGTGGGATCTGTAGTGTGTGTGCTAGGTCCTAGAATTTATTTCTTCTCCCAAAGTCTCCTTGCACTAGGGGCTGAAACAAGGAGGCTGTTTTGAGCAAAACTTTCAAATTATTTTCCATTATTTGTTTCCTCCTTAACCTTCTAGACAACTCTATTTTCAGCCTTGCATTTGTAAACAAGGGAAATCTCTGGAGACCAACAGTCATTTACTATGTTGTGTGAACAAGGGCCAATTGTATATTTGAACAATGTTCACATGGGACATTTGCTTCTGATCTTAATCATAAAATCTGCAGTGATTATAGATACTCCACAAGAGTACATTTAATGCACATTGCCCCTCAAATAAAGATAGTAGTAAAAGTAGTTCTGCTTTAGACAAAAGCATTTTGAAAAAAGTCCCACCTTTCTTCTCTCTTATTCCTTTGTCCTAGAAAGAAAATTATAACAGAGAAACCAACCTGTGTTGAATTAGTTTTCCAGTAGCATTGCCAGGAGACCTTTCTGTGTGCTTGATGATTGTAACATGTATTTCAAATTCTGAATATTTCCAAGGCTTCTAATTTGAAGTTGATGATTCCTTATGGTTCTCATATTCATAAATTTATCTAAACCTCTTTGTTTTTAGTTTAGTTCATACCAAATTTTTGGTAATGAATTTGCTATATTCCTACTTTTATCCTTCAATACGATTTAGTCTTTCTTTTATATATCCTTGAACAACTTTGTTTTTTTCTTTTGAAGGACTTTTCATTTTTTTATGAACAGGAAATTATCTTTTAGTTTCATTACCTCTCTCATTTGAGAAGCTGTACATTCCTTGCCAGGTAAATGTGAGTGCTGTGGACTGTTGTTAGGCAACTTTCTTGAAAGCTTTCTCAGCCAAATAGGAAAGTCTCTCCTGGGAGCCAGCTTTATAGTTTTCTTTCCCCATTTAGTGTGAGGATCTCAAAAGCAAACTTCAGAACTTTTTTATTTATTTTTTTTAAAACAGCTCTGCTTGAGCAGAGTCTTTTTTTTTTTTTTCGAGTCTTACTGGATGATGCAGCTCAAATGCAATAGTTTTTGAAGATGCTTTAAGGCTGTCAAGCCGTCTCCCAACTTTTGACTTCAAAATGTTACAACTAGTCTCAGAAAGTAGTTTGGAATAGTGCCTGAAAAAGACTAGCTTTACTAGACAAAGTGTAAAGAATAGAGTAGGGACAAATTGAAAAATGGGAGAAAGTCCATGATTTTGTTCTCTAATTTCAATAAACTGAGAGGAATGCATCATTAAGCCCTGTCATGTCCACTCTCTTGGCGTTGGCCATCTTGCTCTTGCAACTTCATGAAAACAGAGGGCAGGACCTAGAGGAGATTGGTGCTACCTGCTAGACCTGGAGCGGGACCCTGCTCTGCATTTCCAGTTGTGCCTAGTAGACCTTTCAGGTTTTCTGAATAATCTCCTAGGAAGTGTCATGATAGGTTGTAAAAATAAACAAGTTGTCCCTAAAACAGTCAAGCAAAGAACTTGTAACAACCATGACCAGTAGGATTTTTGAGTCAGTACTAGGTGTTAAGTCCTCTGATTATTAAGCCCTCTGCCCCACTGATTCTTATACCCATCCTCACATCTTAGAAGATTGGAAAGTAATATTATACCCATTTTTATATGAGGAAATGAAGGCTTATGGGGGTTAATCAATCAGTTCGCCAAAGATCAGTAGACCCAGAATTTAAACTCAGATCAGACTCACTTCAAACCATACACTCTTCATCATTATACTGATGTTAGTACCATGGTACCAGTTTAGGATCATAGCACTTTTCCAGTTGGAAGGGAATTTCTCTATCCAACTAGTTTTTCAAGGAGGAGACCTACGTTTATTGCATTGTGGTAAGAACTGTCTTCTGGGTTCAGACTGTTGACTTCCAGGTTCATCTTTGCATGGTGGAGAGTGGACTCACTCTACAACCTCTTCTTACAGGGGCACTGATTCCATTCATGAAGTCTCCACTCTCACATCCTAATTGCCTTGCAGAGCCCCACCTTCTAATGCCATTATTGTGGAACTCAATATCAGCATTTGAGTTCGGAGGAACACAAACATTCAGTCCATAACAGAAATCCTCACACAACACAGCAGTTTGCTTCTTTAAAGCCAGTAGAGTCTCTCACATCAGTCTGCTCTATATCCTATGACAAAGGTCTGGGGGTTATAGTCTTGTCACCATAATCGTTTCTCTTGTCTGGAAGCAAGTTCTGCCTGCATCAGAGGGGCTTTATACAAAGTCACAATGCACAGGGTCATGTTAGCTTTCTGCTTTCTTAAGGAGAACAAATTTAGTGAGGATGAACATAGTAGGTTATATCAAACTGGAAGTGACAGCATGTTGACACAGGTGTGAACTCAAGAATGACCCCACATCATGGGTCTCAGTCCTGGCTACACATTAGGATCACCTGAGAAACTTTAAGTAAATAGTTCTACCCATAGGGAATCTGATTTAATTTGTTTAGGGTAAGGCCTGGGGTATCACATTTTTAAAAGGTCTTCTAAAGTGCTTCAAATATAAACAGTGTTTAAAAACACTGATACATTACAAATATCTATTTCACGGATGAGGGACTTGAAGCCCAGGTGGGGTGGTCTTCTTGAAGTGCATACTGTTCAGCCAGTGGCAGGAGAAGGATGAGACCCTGGTCTCTTGGCTAAGGCCATACCTTCCTAATACTGGACAAATATATGTTGCCTTGTAGAGTCCTTCACATTTCCAATTTGGCATTTTATCCTTCAAGGGCATAAAATCCCTAATTGGTAGATAGATTTGCTGAAAGCCTGGTCAAATTCTCTCTGTTGCTGTATTGACAATTTAGTACCAACATGGATCTCCCAGATGGAATTTGCTGTCTCCAGCTTTAAGAACAAATGCATAAATAAAACTCACTTATTTTTGGAAAGTTGGTATAAAAACAATCCCTGGTGTTTGGCGGAAATGTATTTTCTATTGTCTTTAACCAGACATAATTTGATGCTTGTGTAAGATGTTATTCATTTCTGACATGGATGAAATGGTAACGTGGGCTGTGTCATTTAGAAAGATGGATGAGCTCTTTGGTAAGATACCATACATCTATCTGAAAGGGCAAATTCTCTCAACTCATGGGCCATAGGGTCCTGATCTAGTTACAAAAAGGACAAGGTCTTTTTCTGGATTTGATTAGGCCTTTTATTTCAATGAGTTCATTACTATCCCTGGCCATTCACTCAGTCTGTATTATCTTAGAATCTTGTCATTCAACCCTAATGTTCTCTGAGTTTTGTGTACAAAGTTTCAGTCAGGCCAGGTGCCGTGGCACATGCCTGTAATCTCAGTGGCTCAGGAGGCTGAGGAAGAAGGATTGTAAGTTCAAAGCCAGCCTCAGCAAAAAACAAGGCTAAGCAACTGAGTGAGACCCTGTCTCTAAATAAAATATAAAATAGGGTTGGGGATGTGGCTCAGTGGTCAAGTACCCCTGAGTTCAATCCCCATTACCTACCCCCACAAAAAAAAGTTTCAGTTAGTAGAGAAGGAAAGAAATCCTTACAGATGCAAGAACTTGCTATATTCCATTGCTTCTCATTTGGCTTATGCAACCTGGATTTCCATTTTGAAGGGAGTATAGAACCACCCAATCCCTGGATGTTAGATTCTCCTGGCTTCTAGATTTTTCAGGAGCAATCCTGAAAACCTGCCCCTTTACTTGACCAACAGAATCTTTCTATATGTTCTAACATAATGGAAGCCACTGGGAGTCTTGAAGTATCTTCAAATTATTCCAGCCTAGTGATGGAGAAGGCTCTCACTTGGGTTCTTTGTTATTCCTTCACTGAATTAGTCTAGTGCTAAAGGTCATGACCTAGAACAGATGATCCCACAAGGATTTTTCAGATGGTGACAAGAGAGGTAATCTATCCAAAATTTCTCACTGAAAAGCCCAAGGATGTCACCATGAATATAACCATGTTAAGGTTGATCTAGAATAAGAGAGTGAATATGTAAAACTCATCCTGACTAAAAACTTCTAGCTAAGCTGAAACATGCTATGATTTCTGTAGAGACCAGAATATACAATGAAATACTATATAATCATGATGATCACTATGGAAAGACTGAATTCTCAAGAGCCCAAGGGCCATAGTGATTAATGCTCCTCCAATTTACTCAGGGATTTTTTTTAGAGGTAATAATTGCTTCTTTAATTTTTTTTTTTTTAGTAGTGGATGGACGTACGACCTTTATTTTGTTTATTTTTATGTGATCCTAAGGATCGAACCCAGTGCCTCATGCATTCTAGGTGAGCACTCTACCACTGAGCCACAACCCCAGCCCAGGGATTTTTTTTAAAAGGCAATTTGTTCCTCTCTTCATTAAAAGAAAGTTACCAGTTACTGAAAAATACATTCTGAACTCTAAAGAGATACTCAGTAGCCACTGCCTGCAGCTGAGAAGAAACAGTTTATGTAACCATCTATTGGGGCTGAGGTAGGGTGCTAGACATTGAAGACTAAGTGATGTCTCTCAGAAGATTACATAGTTGTAGTCTTTTTTTCCCCCGTCTTATAATAAACATTGCTTTTGCAGTCTCACCTTATTAATTGTAGAATGCAAAAAACTGGGGGAGAATTATTTACCATTTTCCTGCCTTTAGATTGCTTGCTATAAATTCTTCAAGGTAGAAGAAAGCCTATTCAGGCTTGACAATGTTCTAAGAAGGAACCTCCATAACTTCGGGTGTTACTGTCTAATAATGATACTGATAATAAACTGACTTGTAGCATACCTAGCACAGTGTTTTAATAATAAACTATAAACTTTAGTGATTGTTGATTTAATAACAGTGATGAAGATAGTGATAAAGTTAATGACTTCTTTCTATTTCAGGTCCTGTTCTATACATCTTACATGTTTTTTATTTCATATTCACAATAATCTGCCAGATGAACACCATTATTCCCATTTTACAATGAATATCTAGTAACACACCCATGGTTACCCCGTAAGTAGGCATGAGGGGTCAGATTGGCACCTAGTCTAGATGATTCTGTAAATACTCTTGGTCATCCTATATTGCTTTTATTTATTTTTTTTCCTGAAGCCATAGTACTCTCTTTCATTTTTCAGCTCAATCTTTTCTTGCCCCAGAATTCAGTATTAAAAATTTTAGGTTTATTCTTTCATCATTTTCTCCTGAGCCTTATCCAGCATTCAATCATGTGTCACCCACCTCACACCCTTCTGAAGGCATTAAGTACTGTCCTGGAAGTATTTTGGGGGTTTGTTGACTTTGAACCCAAAGATCAGGTTTCTTGGAGTAGAAAGGGCATAGAGGTTTTGCCATTCATGCCTTGGGTCCTCTCTCATGGACTGCTGTGCCCTTTTGATGCTCTGACTTCCATGTGCAGTGCTATGGCAGTTTGAATCAGAGAACTAGATCAGCAGAAACTAGATGAGATTATTTTTAGAGTTCTTCCAAAGACCAAGAGTCTGTGATCTTTCTCTGTCTTAAGAGACTCATAAGGATGTTCGTTATCATGAGTGTGTTGGTTTGCTTTTCATCACTGTGACCAAAATACCTGACTAGAACAACTCAGAGGAGGAAAGGTTATTTTCCTCGTGGTCAGAGGTCTCAGTCCATGGTTGGCTGACTCCTTGGCTTTGAATATGAGATCGGGCAGAACATCATGTCGGAAGGTTGTGTTGGAGGAAAGTTTGTCAGTTCATGACATCCAGGAAGCAAAGAGAGAGAAAGCAAGAAAACCAGGAGCTAGGGACAAGACAATGTCTCAAAGGGCATGCCCCAGTGACCTTCTTCCTCTAGCTATACCCACCCTGCCTATAGTTACCATCCAGTAGTTCATTCAAATAATTAGTCCAACAAATGGATTAATCCACTGATGAGGTTACAACTCCCGTATATCATCTCTTCACTTCTGCACACTGTTATATTGCCTAACACATGAGCTCTTTGGGGGACATCTTTAGATCCAACCATAACAGTGGGCTATATTCTGGAAAGAATGTACATTCATTGTTGTCACATATTTTATGCTGTTTGAAAATCATAGGGCCTCTTCCCTGGGTAGACTCAATCTTTTTTTTTTCTTCCCTGGGCCCTCTAGTTACTATGGCAACCCTAACCCTATTATTGTTTTATGATCATATTGTTCTTCTCATTGCTAGGAACAGTTTTCTCTTTTTTTTTTCCCCCACCTTATTCATGTTTCTAACTTTTTCATGGAATTTCTAACATCTTCATTCATTCTTTATCCATTGCTTACACAAATATGAATTGAATGGATCTTACTTGTCACATACACAGGCAGTTGTTGAAGGAATCGAGATAAATGACATGGTCCCAGACCCAAGAGCTCACAATCTAGTGGCAGAGTTCAGGGTGACAAATGTAGAAACACTTGAGAAATGGGATCCTGGGACAAAGAGAAACGAATCAGGGAAGGCTCTAGGAAGAGGTAATACTGGAGCTAGAACTACGAAACAATCAGGATGAAAGATATTTGATTGTTGTTGATCCAGTAGAGATCCCCACTTTTTCACATTTCTCTTTCACAAGATGGCAGAGAAATAAAAGTTCCATGAGAAATAGTTAGAAGCTACCCTGGACGTGGTGACCAAACTCTGCCTGCATAGCCATGAGAGTTCTTAAGGGACTGGGGAAGTCATCCATCGACTTGAAAGTACAGTGTAGAAGGCCAAAGCTTGGCAAATCCAAGGTTGCATATGAGTATAAAGCCGCTGGGATTTGGGAACCTAGGCCCATCAGAATTAAACAAGGGATTCACATTTTTTACAGGTAACGCTCTTTTCCATACGTTTTAGGTGGTGTAAAGAGACAGCTTTGGGGGTGAGAATCAAGAGAACTGAATCCAATTCCTGCTTCTATCTCTAATGAGCCAAATCTTTGAACTTTATCTCTAAGTATGTGAAAGCATAAATAAATTTTTGGGTCTCAATAAGGAATAGAAATGGTAGCAATTCAATTTAATGGCATTACAAATGTGTGAAACAACCTCACTGAAGAGGATGAGGGGAAAAGGTGTTGACCCAAGTGTCTTTGGGCCTGAGTGGCATCTGCAGGATTGAAGACACACAGAGCTGTACGTAAGCCCTGTGCTTCAGTGGATAACACTGGTTTCTCAAGAGGGGTCTGGCTTAACAGTTCTAATGCTGCTACACAGCTAGACAAGAATGGAGGCATTGACTAAATGGATAGCATATGTGAAGAGCCAGTTTTCTCATTGTTGGAATAGGAGTTTAGAGATGGCAAAGGGGGAAGCTTTATTGATCTATGCAGTAATAGTTTCGAGTTGGAAGGCAGCAGAAGGAATCATGATTAGCTTAATATAGACACCTATGTTTACATATTAACTCTTTATAGACATTGATATATACCTGGGTTAGTATAGGCACGTGTGTTTTTGCTCTGATAGCTGAGAGGGTCTGTAGGAAATAACTGTAATAGAAATAACCTCACCGAGTACCCAGATCTTAGGTTCTAACGTCATTCTTCAGTGAACCAGGACACTTGGAAAAAATGACTCATCATAGGACTCCGAGAGGAACTCCACAAAATGAGTCTGGTTTATCTTTTAGCACCAGAAAGTAAGAAAGTACTTAAAAAAAGAAGCACAGTGATAGGGATCTGTTAAAGGGAAATAGAAGCTCACTGTAAGAGCTTCCAATGGCTAAAGCTGGAAAATCTTAAGAAAAGACATGAGTCTGTACTGACACCAATGATTGAAAAAATTGGTAAATGGGGGAAGAATGGATGAGTCTACCATGCAGAAGGATCCCAAATATTTATATAGCTATTCCATCCTGAAGGATGTAGAGTATAAATTCCCTTTCCTGAGACAAAGGCTCCCTATACTGACTTCCTTTAAGGTGTGCAGCATAGATAGGGGATGAAAAGAAAAACTTCACAGTGAAGATAACTGACATTACTGCTATAGGCAAAGCCAATAGCAGTGAACTTGAATCAGTTCAGCAGGAAGTGTCCTTGATAGCATATTATGAAACTGGCACCTTTTTACCTCTGTGGTCTTCCTCTCCATAACACCAAATTCTAAGAGCAGAGCATGTTGCCAAATACCTGATCATTGTTCCCCAAAACTCTTAAGGTCATCAGGAGCAATGTCTGAGGAGCAGTCAAAGGACATAAAATTCCTAAAAGTAATGGAGAATCTAAGAGCATGAAAAGGATACCAGCTAAACACTAGGTAAATTTAAATGAACAGTGGACTTTAGTTAATTTATTATTATTATTATTATTATTTTGGGTACAGGGGATTGAACTCAGGGGCACTTGACCACTGAGCCACATTCCCCAGCCCTATTTTGTATTTTATTTAGAGACAGGGTCTCACTGAGTTGCTTAGCACCTCACTTTTGCTGAGACTGGCTTTGAACTCATGATCCTCTTGCCTCAGCCTCCTGAGCTGCTGGGATTACAGGCATGTGCCACAGCACTCAGCTATTTTATTATTTGTGATAAATTATGATATCCATATTAGATGTTCATAATAGAGGAAATTGAATGTGGGATATATGGGAACTTTACTACTCAATTTTCCATATACCAAAACCATTCCAAGAAATAAAATCTCTTTAAAAGAAATAAGATAAGGAAAAAAAACCCTAAAGGATCTTTCTCATCATCCTATTCGTGGAAGAGCAAAGCTGTCATGCTCCATTTCTCCCTGGCACCGGACTTGTTGGGGGTATGGGAAATGGGTTTCAATGTGTCCTGAGGGATTGCAGGTTATTTTCCATCAGTTGCATGACTAAAGAGCAGTCGTGGCAGAAGGAAAAGAACACTCAGATGTGAAAGCAGCCAGTGCGCAGGATGTTGGTGGGCTGCCTGGCACCTGGGGCAGAGGGTACCAAGCTGCAATCATCCTAGCAGGCAGATGGCTTTTTGTTATTAAAATAGCCACATTCATTCTTCACTCCCATTGAAAGAGGAAGACATGGAGAAGAGGATGAATTGCTCTGAATCTTTTCAGATCTTTATTAATTGAATTTCTGATTAGCACATGTATTGCATAACGAGGTTCCAAGGAGCAGCTGCAAATTCAGCCTCGTTTAACATTCTGTTCCCATGATGTTTCTATGTAGATGGGAGTAATTGGCACTACGAGTCTGTGCACCCTGGTCCTGGGTGCAATTTTTACCAAGTAATGAGATGAATGGCTACTTGGCAGGAGGTTTGAAGTAAATGACAGCATCTATGCTTCCTCAATTCACTTTTCATGTGTATCTTTTTTTTGTAGAGGAGCTGAACGTATTTCCTTCTGATAAGACTTAGAATCAGAAGATGTAGGATTCTAGGAGAATATCGAGACTTAGAGAAATGATGTGACTTGGCCAGTGTCATACAATGGCCAAACATGACTTGGAAACTTGCTGTTCAAAGCATAGATGTGCATAGCAGAAGTGTCCATCTCACCTGCTTATTATTAATGAAGAATTTTAGGACTCATTCCAGGTCTACTATGTCAGAAATCTGCATTTTAGCAAGTTTTCCGAGTGGTTCATGTTCATACAAAATATAAGGCTAATTTATTATCTGTGATTGTAATATGACACTATATAATCATATTATATAGTTTGTTTTGGGCTCTAAGAAATAGTGTAAAAAAAAAACCAAAGCATAAACAAGCAAGATTTTTCATTGTTTCTTACAAAGTTAGGAAAAGGTATTTTCGTGATTGACTTTTTAAGACTTATCATTTTCCCATTCCTTCGCTCTGAGTGTATGGTTTTGTTGCCTTGTTGGTACAGAATGGCTACTACAGTTCAAACAACTGAGTCCAAAGACAAGAGTAGCTGGATGAAGGGAGAGGGTTAGAAAGAGCCAGAGACTTATCTTCACACATTCATCTCATAGTTTGAAAATCTTTGAAAGTCTTAAGGGTACACCTTCTCTTGGGTGGACTTTTCCTTCTCTGTGTGTTTGAACCCAGGGCTTTGCACATGCTAGGCAAGTGGTCTACCACTGAGCTACATCCCAGCTTCTAGCCCATTTTATTTTTTTGAATAGAGTCTCACTAAGTTTCTCAGGCTGGCCTCAAACTTGTGATCCTCCTGCCTGAGCCTCCCATCTCCCTAGTAGCTGGGATTATACCCTTGTGTCTTGTATTTTTCTTTCTTTTTTTTCTTTTTGGTACTGGGGATTTGAACCCAGAGGTACTTAACCACTGTGCTTCATCCCCACCCCTTTTTATTTTGAGATGGAGTCTTACTAAGTTTCTTAGGGTCTATCTAATTTTCTGAGGCTGGCTTTGAATTTATAATTCTCTTGCCTCAGCCTCCTGAGTCTCTGGGATTACAGGCATGCACGATCATGCCTGCCTTTTGCATCTTTTTTTTTTTTTTATTGAGTTTTGGTCACATGGACATCCTTTAGTTGGAAGAGAGGCTTAGAAAATCTCATAGTGTGAGTTGATCTCCGCCAGTAAGGAAATAGCCATGGGATAAGTGACCTGTGAAATTTTAAGTTAAAATCACACAAAAACATTTCAATATATGTTAAAAGCCCCTTACTGATGAAATATAAATAACACTCAAAATATATACTAAATGAAAGTGTTTCCTCCTAGAGGAAGAAATCTGTCTCAGAAATACCATTAGTGAGATTATATTTTCCTGAAAAGGAACATTAAATATTTGAAAATCTGGCTCTCTAAGTATAGTCTTTAGAGATATTTATAACCTGTCAGTCAGGTTAAGACAGTGTAAGATAATGGAGCCCAAAGAGGCTTTTCCAACAAGTAGATTTGGATATTTTCCTTCCTAGTTACTAGATACAAACACTTGAGTAAATTAATTAAATAGTCTTAGTCTCATTTGGCCCTCTGTAAAATGAGGAACTCCATGCAGATTTAAAATGCCTTGAGATGGGAAGTGTTGGTATATAGAATGTGCTTCTTCAGTGTGAGTTTCTTTTTTTCTTCTGATATATATAAATAAATAAATACTGGTTCTTGACCAAAGACCATGTCATATAAACAAACCCACATTACTGAAAGTAGCATCTCTTGCAGCTTGCAGGGGTTTTGGAGGGTTGGGGTGGGATGGGGTGGCAGGAGCATTTCTTGTAAAGTCTGATGTCATGTTTATGACCATGACTCATCTTTTGGTTTTCTAACTAGGAAACTTCATCTGAGGGGATCTTTGGCTACTCTAACAGGTACTCATGTTGGGAGGCTGAGTGTTTAGGATGAATTGGTTTATTAATGCTGTCCTGAGATTACGTTCATGTCAACAGTGCTTCTCCTCATGAGGAACTGGGACCATCAGTGCATTTATCCACATTCTTTGGCATATATGGCTCTTCAGTTCTGACCAACAAGAAGGGAGGTGCATGTCTATGTGTTTTGATTCTGGATTCAGCTGCACAACTTGCTTTGGGCCACTGGGAGGTTAGCAGAACTAATTCAATAGAGGCTTTAAAAAGCCCTTGTGCAATTAGGTTTGTACTTCTTTTTTTTCCCTTTTTCTTTTTAATTTGTTCTAATTAGTTATGACAGTAGAATGCATTTTGACACATTATACATACATGGAGTATAACTTCTGATTCTTCTGGTTGTACATGATGTAGAGTTACACAGGTCATGTAATCATACATGCTCATAGGGTAATAATGCCCAATTCATTCTATCATTCCTACCCCCATTCCCCTCCCCTCTCTTCATTCCCTTCTGTTTAGTCCAAAATACCACTATTCTTCCCACCCCCACAGTTTATTGTGAATTAGCACCTGCATGTCAGAGAAAGCATTTGGCTTTTGGTTCTTTGGGATTGGCTTATTTCCCTTAGCATAATGTTCTCCAGTTCTGTCCATTTTCAGGCAAATGCCATAATTTTATTCTTCTTTAAGGCTGATTAATATTCCATTGTCTGTGTGTGTGTGTGTGTGTGTGTGTGTATATCACAGTTTCCATATCCATTCATCTGTTGAAAGTCACCTAGGTTGGTTCCATTTTTTAGCTATTGTGAATTGAGCTGCTATAAACATTGATGTGGCTGTATCACTGTAATATGCTGATTTGGGGTACAAACCTAGGAGTTGGGGTGACTGGGTCAAATAGTAGTTCCATTCCAAGTTTACTTAGGAATCCCCATACTGCTGTCCCTAATAGTTGCACTAAGTTGCAGTCCCACCAGCAACATATGAGTGTATTAGGTTTGTACTTCTTAATCTTTGCTTTGGCTATGAGAATGATCTGCCCAAACCAGCCTGTTGGTTCCACGGAGAAGATGAGAGACACGTGGTGCAGAGGTACTCTCAAACACAGAGTAGATCAGTCAACTACAACCAATGCAAATACTCAAGAGAAATAATAATTTAAAAAATTGTTCTTTTAAGCTAATGAGCTTAGGGGGGTTGTTTGTTACATAGCACTATCTAACTGATGGAATCTGTCTTCATTTTATAAATCAGTCCCCATCTGGATGATATATAGTCACAATAGACATGACGGACTCCCTTTTAAGGATTTTCTCCTGATTTTTCTTCTGGCTCTTTGGCATGGTTTTTTCAGATGTAATTTAAAACTATGCATGACATGTTGTCACTTGTTTTACTAAATTGCATACTGATTCTCAAGTATATGAAAGGGACATCAAAATTTATGGAGGTGATAATTGTATCTAATGAATTTTTCAAATGAAAGGGATATTTTTATTTGAAAACCACCAGTATTTGCATAGCTGGTAGCTTTTTCCTGACTGTAGTGAGTCCAATCAGCAGAGAACAGTTCTTCAGGACTCTTATCAAGTAGTCTGACTTGCCATTCCATTGTTATTTCTCCCATCCATTATTCATTGTTTTAACATTTACAGTTTGGGAAAGCCAGCAGGGTACAGCTTCTTCCTTCTTCCTGGGAGTTGTCCATCTTATCTCTTTTATATAAATAAAATATTTTGAGGCGTCTGAAAGGAACATTTGGAAGGCAATTACAGATAAACTCCAGATGTGAATTGATAGTGCACTTTACTAGGAAGAGAATAGCCAGGACAATTTCCTCCTGCTATTTTGAACTGATGTGAGGTGTGTTCTGTTTTGACAGGCAGATTGTTTTTTTTTCCTGATACTGTTTGTTCCTAGTCACTGGAGACATTCAGCTTCAGGGAACGGTTAAAGTTACAGGTGAATTGGACAACTTGCTTTCTTGTACTTGGATCATTATTGTACCTTCGAATGGGGGCGAAGGATATATTGTTTATCCATTACCCATGTGTAGAACACTCCCACACATTGTCGAGTGCTGCCTGAATCTACCTTAATTTAGGTACTAGGTGCATTGCCAAAGGCATAGGCAGGAATATTTTCATAAAATATTCCGGTCCTCTGACCAGAAGGGACCCTGAAAATATTTTTGTTAGTTGTTCAAGTGAAATATAGTTACCACTGTGGCTAGAAGATATGTTTTTCAGTGGCATTGAGTATGAGGTAGTTTTAGTTGATGTCTGAATAAGACATTAAATAACAATTAATTTCATACTAAATAATGTTCCCTGCCTGATACTATGAATCATTCTGATTATGTTCCATAGAAAGTTTCATGTTGATACTACTATGTATTTATGGCTCCTCAAATGCTGGGTAATTTCCATCATTTTTCACAAAAGGAGGGGGAATGTATCTAGACAGAATTTAATATCATTGTTTAGGTTAACATGTATTTATTTCTATGGATGCCTTTTATTTATGGGCAAGTAATAATGGTGATCTCTTGAAGGTTTCACCAGGAAGAAATAGCAAGAATCAAGAAGGTAGCATCCATGAAGTTGGTTGCAAAAAAGAAAAAGAAAGAAAAAAAACTGGGAAACACTGATCTAGTCCTACATGGGTGAAGAGGCAGTGACTCAGTAAAAAAGAGCTCATTTTTTTTATGACAACATAGCTTGTAGAGTAAACTTAAGGAAATAATGATATTTATAGATAGTGATCATTTATATTAATGGTGAAGAGTAGAATTTTGAAGTTTGTTTCTTAAATGATACCCAATGTGTCTTTATATAAAGGAGTCAGATCACATACTGGACACATACTTACACTCTGGCTAATTTGGATTTGAGTGTCAGGTCTACCAATGTGTGACATGGCAAGACGTAACCTCTCTGTGCTTTGTTTCATCTAGAATGTGATGAGACATCAACGACATCAAACTCACTGTCATGGAGGTTAAATAATGTAATATAAATAAGTGCCCAGTACAAGGACTGGCTAAATACTTGAGCTGGTCACCAGTTGTGTATAGCTCCCTGGCTTTGGTAGGTACTTTCATGTGATTGGGGGCATATTAATATTCCTAGTACGTTGTTCATATTTTTTATTGATGCATTATAGTTGTACATAATGGTGGGATTCATTGTCACATATTTGTTCATGCACATGGATTGCATACTGTATCTGGGTATCCATCTCCTTAAGTTTTGGAAAATTTTCTGTCATTATTGCCCTGAAGAGGTTATCCATACCTTAGTATTCAAATTATAATCATCTTTGATTCCAATTCTTAAATTTGATCTTTTAATGTTGTCTAAGAATTCTTGTATAATCTGGTCATCTTTACGATTATCTTTTCTTTGATGCTGTCTGAATGCTCAAGGTTGGCACTCTGTCTTCCGGTTCTGAGATTCTGTCTTCAGCATGGTCTATTCTATTAGAGAGACTTTTAGCTGAATATTTTACTTGATTTGTATCTTTTATTTCCAAGATTTCTGTTTGGTTCTTTTTCAAAATCTCTACCTCCTTATTGAATTTCTCATTTGTATTCTGAACCAACTTCCTTAAATCATTCAGTTGTTTTTCTGTGTTCTTTTGATGATCATTGATCATTTTAAATCATTCTTTCTAATTCTTTTTCTGTTATTTCATTCATTTAATATCTTTGGAGTGCTTCGATGAATTATGAGCTTTAGGCAGCATCATGTTACCTTGTTTTTTCATAGTTTTTGTATTTCTGTGTTGGGTTTTATGTGTCTATGGGGATGGCTTTCTCCTCTTCCAATGTGCCAGGTGCCATAAATACCTTTCATTAGCTTCAGATTGGTCCTATAAGCTATAGCTTTCTTCTATAGAAGAAAACTTTGGCTCAGTGAGATTCGATAATTTATTCAGGTTCCCATAAAATAGTAAATGGAAGAGCCAGTGCTTAATACATTTTAGACAGAAAATGAATAATCTATGTGCAACAGACTATGTATTAATATAGATTAATACATAAAATTCTCTCAGTTGTAATAGGAAGCATTATAGCATAGTGGTTAAGAGAAGGGACAATATCCTACCTCAGTTAACAACATGGTTCTGTATTTCCCAGCTAGGTGAATTTAGGTGCTAATTAATGTCCATTTCTTCTCTCAAATGGGAAGAGTAATAGAACTCTCACTTTGATGTGTGATGAGAATTAAATGAGAAAATTCCTATGAACATGGCGTGTCTGACATGTTAAAAGGGATATTGTATGCTAGCTATGGATGTTATTATGATACCGGTGAAAGTAGCTAGGTATCCAACAAATTCAGGCTGAACAAATGAATGATATTGGGTAGAATTGTTTTTAAAAACCCAGGAATCTTGACTTCTTTCATACCATTGTGTGGATCTGTAGCTGTAGTTTTCCTCTTTGCTTTTATTTATATACTGATATAGCTTTTGTTAAATAGGTGCCTGTGAGCGTGTGTGTGTGTGTGTGTGTGTGTGTATGAGAGAGAGGGGGGGGGAAATTCCACTACTCATTCATGTAAGAAGCTACAAGCTTCCAGCTCATTTAATAAGTAGTGCAATTATATGGCTTATATATAGAAAACTCTATGAGAATTACTTGGACTCTGAAATGTCTAGTGAATAATTTAAGTTTCAAAAGCAAGTGTACTTGCAAAATTGTCATGGTCATGGTAGTTATGTGACATGTGAATAAATGAATTTGTATCTGACAATCCACATGATTTCCATCTGAATTTTGATCCAATCTTCTCCTAGCTCAGGCAATATCTTGCTCACTACCTGAATTTTAAAAATAAGCTAAAATTTTTATCATATTGCAGACTTTTAATATAGTGTTTGGTGTCAATAATCTGGAATATTCTACACTGTTCTCAAATTTTAGCTGTAATAGTATAATTTGACAGTCTTGTTAAACATAGAATGGGGATGTGGTAGGTGATTTAGTAGGCCTGGGTGTGACCTAGGACCTGTGACCCCTCGCATTCCTAACTGGTTCTGAGGTAATGCTTATGCTGTTTCTACAAAGGTCACACTTTGAAAGTTATGGGATTCTGAAGATGGCGGCGAAGGGAGTGCATTACCCCCGTGTACCGCGTCACTGTGCGGGAGAATGACGAGTTAGAACGGCTAAAAGCTATCTTGTTAGGAATTTCCAGCAAAATTGGGGTGCTCCAAAACCTAGAGGAAGGATTTCCATCACACGAGGATCAGCTACAGGGGCTCAAACGCGAGAGATTTGTCCGCACGGAGGGTCACGCTGCTTATTCAGCAAATTGCTCCGCGGCTAGAGTCTGAGGCGCGCGCTGGGAAACGAGGAGATAGCAACGCAAAGATACAGCGCTGCAGTTTCTGCGGGCTTCTGCCAGCTGTGCAATCACCGTACTCAGTGCTGAATTCTGGGTTTGAGACGGGGGAAGGAAG
>NW_026000241.1:24868029-24873703 GCF_001458135.2 Marmota marmota marmota
AGAAGAAGATTAACATTAAACAGGGATGAGAGGTGGGAGGGAAAGGGAGAGAGAAGGGAAATTGCATGGAAATGGAAGGAGACCCTCAGGGTTATACAAAATTACATACAAGAGGAAGTGAGGGGAAAGGGAAAAATAATACAAGGGGGAGAAATGAATGACAGTAGAGGGGGTAGAGAGAGAGAGGAGGGGAGGGGAGGGGAGGGGGGATAGTAGAGGATAGGAAAGGCAGCAGAACACAACAGACACTAGTATGGCAATATGTAAATCAATGGATGTGTAACTGATGTGATTCTGCAATCTGTATACGGGGTAAAAATGGGAGTTCATAACCCACTTGAATCAAAGTGTGAAATATGATATATCAAGAACTATGTAATGTTTTGAACAACCAACAATAAAAAATTTAAAAAAAAGAAAGAAAAAAAAGAAATAAAATCAGAACTCAAAAAAAAAGAAAGTTATTGTCCCATAACTAAAATCTTTGTCATTTCCATGGAAGAGAATAATAAAAAAATATAGGGCCTCTTGGGCCATACTTAGTATCCATAAAGATTAGCTCTTTGTCTTGGAAGAGAAAACACAGTTGTTCCTAGGTGAGCCTGCATGATATTCCTGCCTGCATTTTAATATATTCTGGGAAACCTATTTCTCCTCTGTCTACCCCTGGAGGAGTTTCTTAGTGTTTCTGATAGTGGTAAAATTGGTATATGGAATGTGCAGAACTTGTGAGGTTTAAGTTCACAAATCAAAGTACTGACTTATTTTCATTTCCCACTTGTTTATAAAAAGATTTTTTTCCAGGGAGATATTTTTCTCTTCCAAATGAAAACTCTGGCAGGCCTATGATGTTTCTGTTTATTTTTACTAGTCAACAAGTTAAAACACACACACACACACACACACACACACACATATACACCCACCCACCCCGGTTCACTTGTTTGCTTTTAGTAGCTAAAGGGTTCAATAGAAAATACCATTCAAACCCCTGTGATGAATTTAATAGCGGCTTTCAAATCAAGCTTTGGTCTGCTTCCAGTAGCAATTGTGTGGGGGAGAAGTCAAGGTATTATAACTACAACTAGCACTTCTGCCTTTTCCTCACCAGTGACTTTGAGATTCCAGTGAGGAGGATGGGGCAGGGAGGAAGTGGGTAGGAGGAGATGAGGAGGATGGGATGCTGTTACTTGAACTAGTTTCTTCAATAGCTGACTTGATGCTTTGGGGATAAGCAAATGTTTAAGTGTCTGTGTGACCCTTTTGCTAACTCAATGGAGATTTTTGCTGGGTTCTACTTTTTCATGGTTGCCTTGACCTGGGTTGATACATCTCTATTTTTAACCTTTTCAGGAATTGGCCGATTGGTCTCTCTATTCTTGTTGCTGGGGACCTTGATCCCTGAAAAGACCCTCATCCCTGAGAAGATTCTGTTGGAAAGAACTCCCAGTAACTCTGTTAAATAGTTGATGTGTGATGTGTCTCTCTTCGCCCACTCAACCCTATTCTTTATCACAGGGAGAATCCATGCATTCCCTGACCCTTTGGACTCTGAGATTTCGTAACAATTCCAAGCAAGTGGTCTTCTGGTACCACTAAGGAAGTTAGTGAAATTAGCTCTGATTTGATAAAATTTTCCTGAGGAGCAGAGTGGAAGGAAAACCTCAGTCCACTAGTTCTCTCACTGGAAAATATTGAATATTAACTTTTCCAAGTGATCTTATATAGAGTCTTTCACCAGACTGTAGCACTCGTCATCCTTCCCCCTAGGAAATGGTATAACCACAGCAGAGTAATAATTCTCTGCAAAGAAATCTCATTGCAAATATTCCTCTTCCATACTCCATAACTCCTTGGTCTGGCTGAGAGGGCTAAGAGTTACAGAACTGGTTCTTAGAATTATTTTACAAATTCTTTAAGTGCTCATTTGGCAACTTGCTTTGTAATTTCACATTTATCGAAATGTTGATGCCTAGTTGAGATTTCAATTTTAAAATTCTCTTCTTTGAATTTAGTCCGCCCACCAAAAATTCATTTTCCCCACATGGAGCTATATCATCTCACTTAGAATCAATTCAGCTAAACTCCATGCAATTCAAATGAATCAACTATTTATCGCAGGTATTTGTGCTAACACTGCTGATGTAAATATGGAAATATATAAACCCTCACACCAAGGTGTTCACAATTTAATAGGAAAGACAGTCATGTAAAAACATATAGAAGACGCAAATAAGTTTATGCATAGAGAGAAAGGTGTTTTTTTCCCTTCCTTTGACAGGAAGTGAAGGAAGTATTTGCCCCTGAGTTGAGTTTTGAAGCAGGAAGGGAGTTTATTGAGCAGAAGGAGAGGTGAAGATGTGAGATGAGAAAGTTGCTGAGAATCCCCAAAGCTCTGTCTCTCTCTCTAGTTAGAGCACAGTGTGTACATCATTTGTATTTGTAAATTACAAATAAAAACATTTGTAAATCTGTATTTGTAAAGTACAGTATGTACATCAGAAGACGTGAGAATTATTTGTTCATACAAGATACCTGGTGTTATGTCTTGTTTTTAAATTCAGGTTCTATAAGAAGCAGGCACAAAGACAAAATTAAGCATGCAAGGACCTTATTAGGTGAAATGTCTTAGATGGAAGAGTCCTAGACTTCCTGCAGGCTAAAAAAGGTTCAATAAGGCTGTCATCTTGAGTCAAAGTTGGCTGTTAGAGTTCTATTTCTCCACTGCACAGTCTTCTCTTTGTACTGTTGTTACCGTGGGAAAATTGTGGGAAGCAAGAGCTCAGTGCCCTGGGTTTCAGAGGGCAGTATCTGGGGCCCACAGATGATGTCTCTAGAGTTGATGCCTATAGATGTTTCATTTCCATGGCCAGCACATCTGATATGCAAGTGGTACTTATATTATTTTTATTTCAGGAAATAGAAAATATGTGAGTCAATATGCATTGGTGGTAAAAAAAAAAAATGGGTTGCCTTAAGAGAACTGAAGATAGTTTGGTATTTTTTTAATGTAAAGTGAAAATTTGGAAATAAGGAATAATTGAAAGATAAGAGGAGGCAGATCCTTTGCATTTGCTAGTGTAGATCAAATGCTCTTCATCACATATAGCTCATTTCTGAACAGGTGTTCCTGTTCAGTCGGCAGTTTGCCTCCATGTGGTGATTGAGGGACTCAGGCCCCTTTCACTTGGTAGCTCTACCATCTGTCAGGCCCTGTGATTTGCATCCAGTTGTTGGAAGGTAGAAGAAAGCAAGGAGGCTGCTATGGACCAAGAGGCACCTATCATTTTTGCTCACTTTCCATAAACCATACCTAGAAAGAAGGCAATCTACAAAGTCAATTTCCTCTTGGACATCTGCTTCCAAGCTAAAACTCTGATGCCAAAGAAAACATTAGTTTTGGAGACCAGTTAGCCACCCTTTCATGCTGATTGCCTTTGCGACTAAGGTATTTAGATGATGGAGAGCTACTAAAGAATTCTAAGCAGTAGAATGATCTGATTACATTTGCATTTTAATGATCATGAGGTCACTGTGTACCAGACTGGGCCCTCGGTTTGATACCAGTATTCACAAGAACTCTATGTGGTAGTTGTTGTAATTATGGTGCAATTGCATTTGAGAAAATGGAACATGCAAAGTTTGGGTAAGTGGTTCAAGGTTATTTAGCCTCTGTATGACAAAGATAGGACCCTTACTTAAATAATCTGATTCCAGAGTCTATGTATGTAACCGTTTGACCAAACCTGGGAAAATGTGTGTGATGCATTTAAGAATCCCAGCTGATTTCTCTGTGTTTCAGGAGGCCATGAGATATTCAATGAGACAGATGCTCTCAATGCTGTACTTGAGCCAGACAGCTGCTTCCAAATGATATTTCCAACCATCCATACTACTAGAGTGGCTTTTCTTCTTTGTGAATTTGTGCCTTGGATCACTTATAGACTAGAGGCTTCCTAATTTATCAGGTGAACTGAAGTAGGATAGAAAGTTATTGTGTCTTCCCAGTGGATGACATAAAGTGTGCAATGAGATGCCAACATCCACAGCTAAGCAGCTCAATCTGCATAGTGGATCCAAAAAATTGGAGAAGCAGTGGGAAGTCTATTTTCATGGAAGGATGATGCTTTCTACGCAGCCATTCAGTGCCTTCTGTTCTCTCTTCTGATGTGGCCCTGAGAGGACAGTGCCAGGCTGAGAACCAGTTCTCAGCTGCTGTTGCTTCTCCCCAGGGGCAAGGGTGGAATGACACCAATTAAGAGGTGTGAAGATGTGAATGCCATTTGTCCTGCCTTCTGCTCTGTCCACAGTGTGATTGTGAGCTTTGACACCTGTGAGGGAGATAGGAGGAGGCAATATTTTAATTAGGTTCCTCCACAGACATACACAGAGCTTGAATTTTGTATGTTCGGAGGAGGAGTCAAATGTGACTTTGTTTTCTTATGCTATTTAAATACGAAGTAACTTCGAATTCTGTTGCTGAATTCTTTTCTTACATTTGGCACTATATTTTGAGTGCCCAAACAAGTGTAGCAGGGTGAAAAATAGCATTGTTGGATTAGCTGGCATCAGAGTGTCTCTTAGGAAAGAACAAATATGAGTTTAGACAAGTGTGTTGATAAAACGCTTAGGGTGTGGAGGATAGAGCCTGGGGAAATGACTAAGAAGGTAACAGTATTATAAAGGAAAAAGCTCTTATGTAAATATTTTGCAGAAGAAATAAACAGGAATTTGGGAAAGGCACAGGGAGGGAAAGAGAAAACCAGGCAATGTGGTAGGAATAGCAGTTGGAAGGAATTTGGGAGTCAATGGGAGCTTGAAGGGGGCTCAAGATCTGAGGTCTAATGTTTGATTTTAATCCTTCCTCCCTTCTTTATTCTGTCCCTTCCTTTCTCTCCCCTGTAATTTAAAACACCTGGCATTGCTTTCGGGTTGTGTGAAATATGCAAACTGTCACGACAGATTTTGAGTAAAATAAAAGGAAGGGAACCAAGTCCCTGTCTAGGTAAACTTGGAGTAAAAATTATGTGAGTCATTCAGTCACAGGAAGGCAAGGGAAAATGAAGGCAAGGGAAAATGAGGCCAAGGAAAAAGCAGGAGCAGGAATTTATCTTGGAGAGGACTCTCAGCTTTCCACATGCTATGTGACGTGCATCTTGAGCCAATTTCCTTTCAATCTTGAACAGTAGCCTCGGAAGACAACCTGAGTGACATAAGAGAAGGAGGATTAAACTCAAATCTGCAGGGAGTTCTCACTGACAGAGAAAGCCCCGTAGCCCTGTAGTTAAATAAGCATGCAAGGTGGTCAAACCAGATACTACATCATCTCACATCCATCCTTATTTTCATAGTGATGTATAGTTTGAGACTGTTTAGTTCAATCCCTTAGATTAAAGTGCATGGTGCTATCAAGGACAGAACCTAGGCTCTGGAGCAGAAACATGGACTGGAAAACTGCCTATACTATTCATGAATGATGCACTCAGAGGTTATTTTGCCTTATATAATTAATTTTTATTTGGTTTACCTGTTTGTTATCTATTTACTCAATAGAGAGCAGACAGCAAGGCTTATGAAACAGCAACAATCTGTTTTGTTGATATTGCATCCTTAATGCCTGGTACATAATGGAGACTCCATATACATAAATTTATGGAGTCTCCATTATATATAT
>NW_026000241.1:24873862-24892227 GCF_001458135.2 Marmota marmota marmota
TATATATATTTATGTACATATGTGTGGAGTCTCCATTATATATGTATTTATGCATATATATTTATGGAGTCTCCATTTTATATATATTTATGCATACATATGGAATCTTCATTATGTATTTATGCATATATATTTATGCATATATTTATTTATGCATATGTATGCATAAATCCTTTTTTTAACTTTCTGTTTATAAACCTGAAAAGAATGGAAGTGAGACTAGCACCTCTCCAACTACCAGTTATGAGGAGAAGTTAATAAATGAGTTCTATTGCCAGAACTAGTTTCATATTTAATGTCAACCTTCTTGGCCTTTCAGATTCATTGGTTGGTTCTCTTTCTGGACTGGTTGAGTGCATTCTTCCTCATCACCATGCTCTATGACTTTCGCCTATCAGTGTTGTCACTGGTTCTATCAAGATGTTGGAGGAAAAGAATAGAGGATGTGTTATGTACCTCTGGTAATAGAAAAAGCATCAAGCATATGCCCTTCAAGTGAGAAAGATGCATGACATCAACTGCAGAGATCCAAATTTGTTAACGGCCTGCACTCCTCTCTGTCTATTGAACCCAGGGAAAGGGGTTAGGTTGACTCCTGGCTTTGAGGGACTCTTCTCTGAATATTTCCACTGTGGGAAGATGTTTAAGTAAATACTGTTATTCTGTTAATTAATAGTCACCAAAGGAGAAAGCAGTTCCCAAACCCACAGTAGAATGAAAGAGAAAGGGTAGAAGAAAAGAACATGGTTTTGGAGCAAGAATGACACTACCTGGACAAATTAGGGGCGCAATTGAAATCATCAGAAAGAAGGTAGGAACAGGAACAGACATCACAACATAAAGCAGAAGTCACTAGGAGAAGGAACTCCCCATTTGAGCCTGGTACCCAGCTTTGGAACTGCAGGTTCCAACTTAAAATTTACAGATAGGCAGGATTTGGGTTATTTATCAGCAGGGAGAGCTTGTTAGGAGAAGTAGACAATCTGTTTGTAGAGTCTGAGACTAAAGTTTGAGGGACCTAGGAAACCAGGTT
This sequence comes from Marmota marmota marmota, assembly GCF_001458135.2. NCBI lineage: Eukaryota > Metazoa > Chordata > Mammalia > Rodentia > Sciuridae > Marmota > Marmota marmota. The sequence continues at coordinate 24,874,896 of NW_026000241.1, forward strand.
CCTGGTTCATGTGAAGAAAGAGGATTCACCTAGGTTTTCACATGGGGTTAATTATTTTTAGAGAGTCTGTCTACCAACATGTCATTGTAACAGATTCTGGGAGTACCTATCCTGACCTTTTTAGGTTATTTTAGGTTATACTTATTAAACTTTTTTTAGGATCAGTCCTACAAGTTATAGTAATTCTGTGTGTATTATCCATGTTTGATGAATGATATCTTGAATGCAGACCCAAACAACTTGGATACCAGGTTTGGCTCTGTCTTGACCATATTCTGTGACCTAGGCAAACCCGAAGGCCCTCTCTGAATTCTCATAACCTTATATGAAAAGCGAAACACTATTGTAGTAGTACTTTTCACACATCTTAAGAGGCCTTGAGATTTTCATTCAGCATATTACAATCATATATTTCCATTTCCTTCTTTTGGGTTACTACTGCACTTCTCGTGCTATCTGTAGTGGGTAATCAGAAACAAACTGTGGTTCAAGATCAAATTGTCACCCCTGTTGGCCAGTTCTTGGGGGAAGTGATGCATACTGACAAAATTAAGTCTCTACTGGGTATCCACAAGGAGGCCCAGTTGGCAGAGGCTCCCCAATCTATTAAAATATTTACCACCAGGTGAAAACTTTCACCTGGGAGGCTTGGTAGTTGGAGATAGTTCCAGTGTAGTCCCTGAACTCTGGAACAATGCAAATGAACTTGAATTCCACTCACCAGGCTCTTCCTGTGCAACTGGCATCTCCTGCTATGAACACTTCCTTGGAAACTCCCCCTTCTTGTCCAATAAAGCTTAATAGCATATTTAACTGAGTCCTAGATTCACCATAGCTGAACAGTTTAGTGTTCTCTATTCTTAGGGGCTTACTTTTCAAACTTTCCTTGGAGGTATGGGAAAACATGAGCCTTCTATTCTGGGGAGAAAAGAAAGAAGCAAACCAGTCACATTTCTGTATTAATGTTGTCTGAATTGGCAACAATCTAGATGATAGACTGGATCATCTCTAAGGTCTCTTCTAACTCTTAACATACTCTTCACTTGAAGCCAAGAGCAATAGGATGCAGCTTTTCTTGCTGGCCCCAGTAAATACATTAAGAAAACTTAAAACCCTTTAGGAATTTCAAACTCCAAAGCACACAAGGGCATGAGTGGCTGAACTCAACCTAAATCTTGGTGGTCATGGTTTAGTGGATTTGGGACACCAAACTTTTGTTGTACTATGATTTAGGAAGCTGGGTACAGTCTTGGAAAATCAGTCTCTAAATGTATTGTGTATGAATTTAATTGTTATCTAAATTAATTAACTGGCTGATTCTTTATCAGTAGAGGTCCCAGCAATTGTTGGAAAGAATTTTCATGGGGAATTGAATTTAGGGGCAAATTACAGTGAAACACAGCCAGTTGTTTCATACTGCGAGACTCCTGGGCAAACATATGAGACCTTTCCCCTACGTGGACTGACATTTTCCATCATAGCTCAGTCTGTTTAATCGGGTTTTATGATGCCGCCTGAATCATGACAAGTATTGTCATTCTGTATTTGTTCAGTCAACTGAAATATTCCAGAACCATCTGTGGGCTATTCCAAGGTGCTAAGATTTGTAGGTTAGAATCTAGGATGTGGTATTTGAGTGCTTTATGCAGGATTTTATGAAGAGGAGGAGGGCTTTGTTTATTTGTTCACTCCTTCATTCATATTTCTATTAATTCATGAATCCACCCATCTATCCAAGTTTTTCTTCATCATTAGGTATTAATTATGCATCAGGCACAGTGATAGTTAACAAGAGTCTTAGATACTTCTATTTGGAAATGTCAAGAAGCCAGAAAGGGACACTGTTTTCATTTTAATGTCAGGAGGAGCTAAATTACCTGGGGTATGTTCATTTCAGATTTTTTTTTTTTTGAGGTTAAGTGGCTGCTGTGAGCAATAATCTGAGTCTAGACTGCCCTTCTACCACTGTGGGAAATGAAACAGTCTTATGCTTTTTTGGGGAAAAGGCAGGAGCCCTCAGGGGAAAAGGAGGACTTCTCAATTTCTTTGTGTATTTTAGGTTCTCAGAGAACAACATTTGGGACTCCATATGGGGCACACCTCTCCTCAGGGTTCCCTCTCATTGCTTCTTCTTAAAGGATTTAGATGCTCTTCTAATGTAATGCAAATTTGATTGATTATCTAAACACATACCCCCTTTAAGGGAGGAAGCCAGATGAAGCCATCTAAATATACCTGCCTAAAATTAAAGCAATTAACCTAGAAACACACTCAGGACTTCCATCTCTGATCCATTTTCACAGGCAGAGGGATTTATAAAGTTTATATTTTTATCCAGGATATTGCACATTCTTATTTCTCTTTACCGAAGATCAGATCATCCTTTGCCAGTCTGATGGGAGAGGCCATGGAAACTATATTCGTGGCCTTACATGGGTATTTTGTGAGTAGTCTTAGCAAAGTTTCCAAAAAAAAAAAATACCAATAAAAAAATAAAAACAAGCAAACTCAAACCTCATGGTTAGCAAAAGCCCATGTGCTGCATCTGAAAACTGGGATTTAGAGAACCTCATTGGGCTGTTGTAGGGATTTGATGAAACAACACGAAGATGACTCTCAACAGCTGGGCACATAAGCAGTGCTCCATAGCCATGACTGTCTCTTCTCCATTCATTTCTGAGGAAAATGTCAGTTTGGGGCTCTGGGAGAGTTCAGTCATAGTTGTCTAAGGTCCTCCTGGGAGATAAGAATTATTGTTTGACATTCACCTGAAGAATGAAAAGATGGAGAAAGGTGAAGAAGGAGGAAGGAGGCAGATGATGTTGGGCTTCCTTAGGGAGCCGGCTGCCTCACAGCAGAAAAATCAGTTGGAGCTCACCCTACAAAGAAAGTGCAGATGATACTGCTAGTTTGCTAATTCCTCTGTGGCTCTCAGAGAAATGTCCCAGGCTCCTGAGGTTGCAAGGATATTGAAGCCACATCTCAGGTGCCAGGACTCAGAGCAGGGGCCAGGTGGAACAGAAAAACCTCTCTTCCAAGGTGCTTCTTCAGGAAGCACCTGATGTTCCCTCCCTCCTTCCTGCTCTGGTCTCTGTTACACCAAGTTTCTGAGCCTGTGTTCCCCAGGAACTGACAGCCCAGAAGGGTAGCCTGTACTATTTAATGAGCATTATGCAAAGAGAACATGACTGAATTGAGAAGTCCAGCTCTTTCCAACAAGCTCAATCTAACACAGAGATAGTGGATGTTTTCTGGTTATATAACTGACTGAATTAAAATCTCTGGGCTGCCAGTCACTGAACCTTTTCATGCCTTGGTTTCTTTGCCTAATCAAGGAAGTCTTAATACCTCACTAGTGGTGCTGTTGTAGGATAACAGGACAAATAAATAAATCAACCCAATATTTGACTTCTAGCAAGGATCCAACATATCCTAGCTATTATTTTCATGGTTTACCTTTTCCTTTCAACTTTCCCTGTGCACAAAACCTTGGGACCAAACAAATGCATGGACTTCACAAAGGAAATGTTTGTAGAGCCACTTCAAGAGCTTGTCTTTGGCATGAAGTCTACACTCCCCTTGCAGGTCTCCTTTCCCTTGCAGATGCTTCCTGGGTCTCCCAGATGAATTGCTTACACTTGAATCCTTGGTTCAGGGTCGGCTTCTGGAGGAACCCAACCTGAGACAGTAGAATTAAGCCCAGGGAAGAACAATCATCTGCATATGGTGCTCTTGAGGGGAGACAGGATCTTATTTGCTATTTCCTCCCTAGCAACCTAGGATATAGTTTGGTTCATTTATCTCAACACATAATCACGAGAATGAGAGACAGGCAACATTTTAGCCCTTGAGTAAGCAAAGTAGAAAGCTACATGTAATTTATTAAATAACCATCATTATTTTACATTGTAATTAACTGTTTAGGACTTTAGAAAGCACTTTCATAAATATCATCTGAGGAACTCTATTTTACAGATGAGGAAACAGTCTCAGAGTGCTATACTAACTTGATCAAGGATGCATGGGTAGCAGTACTGGAAACCACAGTGCAGCTTGTGCCATGATGTCCACGTCTTAGTGTCACTATCAGCACATTAGCTTGCCAGCAGCATGGTAACTCCACTACCTAGGAATAGAAGGACACACTCAGCTGTCACTTTTTAGCCAGAGACCCTACCTTGAGCATGAACCAGGTTGCTTCTCTCCTCTGAGTTCCTCTGACTCAAGGATTTTTAACCTGGGTTCCATGATGGACTCAGGACTTAGCATTTAGATTCATATTTGCTCTTTTGAAAGGGGATCCTTAACTTCTATCATATTCTCAAACAAGTCTGAGACCCAAATGACGAACCACTGTCCGAGGTGCTGCCACCACCTTGACTGACTTGTATGATGACAATGTGTTTTCACAGTCTCCACTTGCTCCATCTGCTTCACTGTCATTGATTAGACTTGAGGACAATCTAAGTGTCTTCAATGCATTCAACATTATCAGTAGGTCTCTCTGGCTTCCTTCCAAGAACTGGAAAAAAATCACTCAGGGCTCTTAATATGCAAATTATTCTTTGCAGGGGGGCTATGCTTGGATGTTACACAAGTCCAGATTTTAACCCAGGACTTACCAATATTGGGCAGTAATCAACCTTCCAGCCTTGTCCCCCATTATTTCTATTTTTCTTGAATGTCCAGTGTAACTGGACCATGCCATTTCCTGAACCTTTCCTTCTCTCTAGCCTTTTGCACATCATAAATCCCATTTGAAATGTTCCTGAGACTTCTAGCCTGTTGAAATCCTACCATTCCTTCAAAGAACAACTCAAATGCCCTTTTCTCTGCCAAGACTTTCTGTCCTAACATAGAATGATATTTATAATGACAGCTAACATTTTTTGAAGGCTTGTGATGTACCAGGCACAGTGGTTAAGAAGTTTTTGGCAAATATTTATGCCAAAAGCTTTCAAGGATTGGAAAGATTAAGCAATGTTGGCTTCTCTAACAAAAAACAAAACAAAACAAAATAATCTCAGTGACTCCACAGAGTTGAAACTTACTCCTCATGTATGTGAAGTCTAAATAAGTGTTTCTGATGAGCAGACACATGGGGATTTAGGGACTTGGCCCTTTCCATCTTGTGGCTCTGCCATCTTTAATAAGCACTTTCTAAGCTTGCTGTCTTGGAGATAAAGGATAAGTGATCACATGTGGATGCTCTTATGGGCTAGTCCTAGAAATGTCATATATTTTATGCGTTTTCACTCCTATTCTGTTACCTAAAGTTTAGTCATTAAGCTGAGTGTGGTAGCACACACCTGTAATCCCAGCAGCTCAGGAGGCTGAGGCAGCAGGATCGCAAGTTTGAGTCCAACGGCAGCAACTTAGTGAGACCCTGTCTCTAAATAAATAAATAAATAAATAAGGGCTGGGCATGCGCCTTAGTGGTACGTTGCCACTGAACACCCCTGAGTTTAATCCCCAGTACAAAAAAAAAAGTCTAGTTATCTGACTATGAAATACTTGTTTGTACCAAGGATAAAATTACTTTGGTAAAAATTTAGATGTCTTTGCCACAAGGGTGTTTTGGGCTGAGTGTGTCCCCGTGAACCTCTTTGAAATCTAATTCCCACTGTAAGGATCTTAGGAGGTGGGACCTCTGGGAAGTGATTAGGTCATGTGGGTGGAACTCTCATGAACCATCCCAGAGAGATCCCTGGAAAGTTCCTCCCTGTGAGCATGCAGCAAGATGTTGGTAGCTTATGAGCCAGGCAGAAGGCTCTCGCCAGACCCCAAGCCTGCCAGTGTCTTGATCTTGGACTTCCCAGCCTCCAGAACTGTGAGAAGTGAACCTTTCCTGTTTATAAGTTGCATGATCTGTCACATTTGTCACAGCCTACTGAACAGATCAAGACTGTCATTAAGAGGGCAGTGACAATGCTCAGTTTTACCTAAGTACTTGGCACCCGGAGAGCAGTGGCAGGTGAGAAGTCCCCATCTCCTCTGTGTTCTGGGAAGGGGCTTACTGGAGAGAAACACCCTTCCTCCCATGACTTAGGTAAGACTCACAGGTGCCCTAGTTCACCTGTGACAAGGCCCTTCACAGACTCCAAACTCATGTTCTTCAGCTAAAAAATGAGCTGAACTGTCTCCACTGATTGATCAGAGAAAAATGCTTGTTACCTAATGTAGATTGTTTCTGCCTTTCTCCAAGATTTCTGAATCTTGGCCAACCCTCAGTCTTAGCCGGTTTATAACCCAGGTTTAACAGCCCTTCCTGAGAATAGGCTGGACTTGGGGTAAACATGTGCTGCCTGTGGGGGCCACAGTCCCCCTCACCCTCTCACATTCATCCCATTTTCCCACAGAGGTGCTTCCTAACACCGTTTACTCCTCCCCAGAAAAGCCCCTTTCTGCTGACCTTGGAGGCACTTTGCACCCTCATGTCAGAGCCTCCCTGTGCTACAGTTCCTTCCCTCCCTCTTGTGATAACCTTTTAGACTAGAGTCTCTCCCTCTGGAAGTCTCTGTTTGATTTTTACTTGTCTGCAGAGATTTGAATCCAGAGGTGCAACCTGAGCTCACTTACCCCCTGGGCCAGAGATGGCTAGCAGCCTGCCATGCACGTGTCCCCACGCTTCCACAGCATAGGCTGGTTGTGCTGGGAGTTGGCTGCTTAGGCACCAACCACAATTTGTGGCCACCTTTCTTCTAGAGGTGGGAGCCAATCACTCATTGAAATGATGCAAGTGGCTACGATGTATCATAAACCGATATTAACATTAAATTAGTGTTAAGTATACTGAGTTATTTAGGGATGGAATGTCAGTGGATAAGATGTATCATTTTAGGGGTTGGGGTTATAGCTCAGTGATAGAGTGTGAGACCCTGGGTTCAATCCTCAGCATCACATAAAAATAAATAAAATAAAGGTATCATGTCCAACTACAACTAAAAAATAAATATTAAAAAAAGATGTATCATTCTAGGCAAAACTGGATGAGCTTCTGGTAAGCTTTTCCCTGGATCTTGTTCTCTCTTTGAGAGAACATGGGGGATGCCATCATCGCAAAATCAGAAACCCTTGGAATCATTGTTTACAGAAGAGGTGCCTGAAAGAGTCACCTAGGCAGAAACATCTGCATTGGTCTTTTGAGACTTGGTGGCATGTGATACACTGATATTCTTCATAATAGGAATTACCTATTGAAAGCAACAGTATATCCTATGATGGGGGACAAGACATTGTTTATTCTTCATATAGATACCTTTGTACTTTATACTATCTTCATAGCACTCATTAAATTTTACTATGGATTGCAATTAGGTATATCTTTTCTCTTCACAAGATGAAGGTCTTTAAGAGAAATGGGCTCATCAATGCACAGGATTTAGCATTTACTGGCATAAGTCAGAACTGAATGTTCAAAGAGTGAATAAATGAAGTCTTATTTCATTTTAAAACAATCTTTTCAGACAGGCAGGACAGATTATTATTTTATGGTAATAATAAAACACAAAATATTTGGAAAATTAAAGTCAATTTTAGTGTCACTACTTTCTCTGTTCTATATTTGTATATTTTATTTTCAATATTCTTTTTATGTTTTGCAATTATAGCATACATGCATTCTGCAACATAGCATACCTTTGCAATTCAATTATAACATGGTTATATTTGCTTGCTGATATTTTGTCTGTATAAGAAGCACTGTTTTTAATCCTTTTCATACAAGTAAATATAGTATAAGTTATTTGTCTGTTCTCAATATGTGCTTGTGCAAATAGAACCTTAATAAAAATCCTATGCATAGAGCTTTTCCATGTATTTATTTATATCATTGCCTTGGAATAAATTTTCAAATGTAATATGACTATGTCAAAGAGTGAGAATATTTTTATTATTGTTGATACAATTTACCGAATTTCTGTCTAGAAGATTTGCACCTGTTTACAAAGAATTACTGTACTCTTGCTAGCTTGATTAAGAATGGAACATTTTCATCTAGATTTATATAAAATAGTTCATTGTTTTAAATTACATCTTTGGTTACTTAGAAGAGAAATGCCTTTGTGGGTTTTTAGTTCTTGTGAATTTTCTATTCCTATCCATTTTAATCTTTTTTATTATTTGTGAAAATTTCTGGTACCAAGCAATGCATTGCAAGATGCAGTGGAAAATGAGAAATCTTTGCTTATAACAAATGTTCATCCCAGTGGAAAGAGAAGGAAAATTAATAAACAAATAAATGCTTGGCATCATCATAGGTACATGAAGAAAATTCATAGGATTTCTGAGTATTTTATTTAAGGTGGCTGGAGAATCTTTTCTGGAAAGAAGTTTAAGAAGTTTTAGTTGGGACCTATAAATGTGAAAAGAGCCAGTCATGTAAAGAACTCATTATTCAAATATCTGGTAGATGAGGATTCTAGGTGAGGAGACAAGGAAGTGTAAAGGCATGGAGTGCAATTATTTTCTATATGTTCATTGCAAAAACAGTGTAGTAACTGGTGCATGGTGAAGATTGGGGAGTGGTTGAGGCCTGGGACTAGAACATCAAAGATTTTATAGGCCATGGCAAGGAGTTTGGTTTTGTTTTAGGTCTAGAAAGACACAATTGAAGCGTTTTAAATAGATCAGTGATATGCCCCTTTTGAGTGCTGGGTGGATAATAAATTTGAGGTCAAAGAGGAGAATCCATTTGGAGGTCATTGCTGTATTCTTAGCAAGAGATGCTGTGATGTGACCCAGAGTGGTGGTGAGAGAGGGAAGGGGAGAGAGAGGGATGGGGGGGAGAGGGGTTGTAAATCTTCTGAGAGTAGAGTGCTTCTTACTTACAGTTGTCCACCCAAACACCTAGAGGTTGATGCTTTGAAGCTTCTTTCATCATTTGTTGGAGACTGTCCTTGGAACATTAATTCCCTTATATTTCTGGACTGAGTAGAAGTCCATAGCTTTGGAAAAGGATTTCAGGTGAAAAAGAGACAGATTGCTCTTGTGATCAGGGTACACAGAACTGTCTATCACAGTGGCAACTCAAATCAGAGGTGGCCTCAGGACATGTGATATAGGATACTAAAGTGGACTGTTACACATGTGGATGGAAATAAGTCGAAATTTTTAGTGCACAATCTTGTTCCTTTGGACAGACATTGAAACTGGTTTGAGAGTCTCAGAGACTTCTTTGATTCCATAGCTGTTTGGTAATAGCACCAATAGAATAGACTGCTTAAAAAAATGGTAGTTCACAAATGTTTGGGCTGAGTCCTTGACTATGTGCTACAGGTGATGCTTGCCATGCATTCTCTTTCCTCAAGGGCAGAAGACAAAGGAAACCCAGGTTTGAACATCATGGCTAAAAATGTCTAGCTCATTAGATTTCATGATAAGAATATCATAGACAACATTTCACTTGGTGAGTTTTTCTCTTAGATGGTTATAGAAATCTCAAAACTTATTTATTGGTGCAGTTAAGATTTGCATACTTCACTGTCTATACATCTCTTCTTTAAAAAGTATCATAAAACAATATTAACATATAGTTAGTGTTATATATACTGAATTATTTAGGGATGATGTATATGATGTCTGCAATTTACTTTGAAATTCATTAAAAACAAGATAAAATGATGGATGGATATCTGGGCAGATACATAGCTATGTGATTAAATCAAACAGAAAAATGTTAATAGAATCAAAATATTTGGTATTAAAGTATTTAGAGTATGATCCAACTTTTCTGTTTCAAAGTTCTCATAAAAAATAATGTTGAGGAAAAAATATTCTCACACTTGGGATATCCTCTAGTTCCACTGAAAACCTCAGTGGCAGATAAATTTATATGTCATCCTTTGGTCCCTGTCACAATTCTTTATGCAGAGGCAATCGATCGATAATCTACCTGAAGGTATTTGAGAAAGTGAACCGTTAGACAAGGGCTTTACTTCATGTCTGTGGTAGGCCAAATAATGGTCTCTCAAAGCTATTCATGTCTTAAGCCACAAAATCTGTGAATGTTACCTTTCATGGCAAAAGAACATTGTGGATGTGATTAAATTCAGGATCTTGAGGTGGGGAAGATTATCCTGAATTATGTAGGGAATCAAAAGGGTCCTTGTATGTGAAAGAGGAAGGCAAGAGATTCAGAACTAGAGAAGATGACAGAAGCGGAATTTGGAGTAGCAGCTGTTGGCTTGGAAGACAGGAAAAGGGAGGGGCAGGAGTAAAGGAAACCTCTGGAACAGTGAAATGGATTCTCCCCTAGAGCCTGCAGAAGGAACACAGCCCTGCTGATACCTTGAATTTAGCTCACGGAAGAAACCTTTGTCAGATTTCTTACCTGCAGATCTGATATGTAATAAATTTGTGGTGTTTAAAGCCACTTTGTGGCAATTTGTTAAGGTAGCAGTACAAAAACAACTGCAACCTCGGAAGGAATTTATTCCTATCAGCATATTATTCTAAAGCATTATGGAGGGGAAAAAAAAAAAAACTTAGGCTGAGTGATGGGCAAACCAGTTCCCATTTATATTTAATTTGAGATACTCTGTGATTTGAATGAATAGGCTAGCTCACAATATAAAGTTTGGTGACTTATTTTAAGCATATATATAAGAATAAAGAAAGCAGGAGTCTCAGCCAAGCTTCATGGAAACCCAGTAAAAGCTAAATGTTCGGGCTTTTGGGGAAGCATCACATCACATGGAACTGGAAGATCATCCAGCAAACAGGACAGACATGGGGTCTTCCCTGGAATTGATCTGTGTAGCATTTATAGTGTTATGGGCCAGGCTATAGGGACAGTGACCAAACAGACTTCATTTTACCCCGAGACTCCATGTATGTAAGAGATGCTTCTCTCATGGGAACCCTACTTCTGTACCCATCAACAGTTACTTAGCATATCATGTTTGGCAACACAAAATGGCAATTCTTATACATTGTAAAATTGGTCTCCTTTTGGTTCCCATTTTTCTTGGACAATGTACCTTGCCAAACAATGATTGTCTAGACATTAGTAACCATTCTTTAACTTGTTATTCAATTAGGGACCTTTTGGACCCACTCCCCCTTCTGCTTATGATTTTAGATCTCATGATGTTTATTTATGGTTTTGAATCATAGCAACAGCCACTTATGATTAATGTGGCTTTTGACTATAAAGATGTACTCTAACCCTTGGAGGGGGTTGAAGGGTATAGACTTGCAGCCTGCCCCTTGGCCTACCAGCTGGTGTATCCAGACCACTGGCTGGTGAATAAAGTTTCATTTATTTATCCTGCTTTAAAATTGACTTGGTGATTTATTACTTTCTCACCATAACAATAGGACTTAATTCAGCCTTTCTTTTTTTCCTCAGTGCATTTGACCAAGAGAGTACATTCACCTTCTTCTGATGGGCACAGCCACGATTAAGTGAACACTGTTTGGAGGGAGAGATGCAAACTGGATTTCTATCTGGTCTGCCTTCTCAGCTAGACACTGTGCAAGGTGGGATCTTCACGTTTCTTCTGTGCCTTTTCTGTACCTATAGCTTCTTGCTTCTGATAACTTTTGATATTTTAACTTGTTTACTTATAACCTAATCTCACATGTTCCCCTTGTGGCCACTGTTGTACACATTCTTTTAAATTCAGTTTTACTGCCAACTGCTTGATTTTCTCATTAATTCTCAATTTAATTCTTGGCAATGAGAGTCTGATTGGTCAAACTGATCTTGATTTAGAGAAACCTTTCATTCCAAGTGATCTTATAAGCTGAGAGGCTTTGGTTGCTTTTGGACCAGGATCTCATCCCTGGTCTGATTAAAAAAAAAAATTATTTGGATAGGGAAATAGGATACTTGGAATCCAAGGTGGTTACCAAGACCTGTCCCTTTATAAGAGCTTAGGGAGGGTAGAAACATAATTGACATATTTAGTTCAAGTTTCAACTCTAGTGGTGATATTTGGGTTATATTTTGTCCCTCTCCACAAAGAATTTGGGAGAAGATAAAGCAAAACAGAGATGGCACACTTGTAATATAGTCAAGCAGAACTTAAAAATAGAAGTATCCTTCCCACCCATGACCATCACTGAATGTACACAGAAGCAACTCTTTCCAAGCCAGTACTGTTATATGGAGTGACAGGGCTTACCTGAGTGTGCTCTCGCCATGCAGATCTTTGTTTCAAGGTCTTAAGCAGATTCAGCTTATCCAACCATCATGTGCAACTGGTTTTGCTGAAAGTAGAGTTCAAGAGCCTTTTGTCTTCGTAAACACTCCTCAAGTCCAGGCCATAGTGATGGGAAGAGTATTGACTTGAGTATCAAGAATATTGGATTGGTACTTAAAGCTAGACATTGACCCACTTTGCATGGCTTATGCATGGCCTTTGACTTACAGGGACCTAGAGATGATATCAGTATTTCTCAACATTTAGCTCAGAATCATTACTGGGGGAGATTACTTGAAAAAAATCAAATGCAGATCCCAAAATTGCAACCCTGACCCTTCTAAGTCAGAATGATTGGAGTTGAGGCCTGGGTTCTGCATTTTAACAGATATTTAGGTACCCCTTTTCATTTTTTTAAAGTTACCATTTTAATTGTATATATTTATAGGGAATGGTGTGATGTTCAAGTTTGGAAATCACTCTACTTGGTGATTCTCTAGTTTATTTATTTATTTATTTTTTTGTTTGTTTATTGTACTGGGAATGGAACCCAGTGTGGTTCTACCCCTGAAGTATATCCCCATCTCTTTTTAAATTTTATTTGAGACAGAGTATTGCTAAGTTTGTTATATGATTTGGATGTTCTCCAAAAGCTCACATGTGAGACAATGCAAGAAGGTTCAGAGGAGAAGTGATTGGGATTTGAGAGTCTAAACCCAATCAGTGAATTAATCTCTGGATGGGATTAATTGAGTGGTAACTGAAGGCTGGTGGGGTGTGGCTGTAGGAGGTGGGGCATTGGGGGCATGGCTTTGGGGTAAATATTTGTATCTGACAAGTGGAGACATCTCTGCTTTCTGATCATCATGTGAGCTGCTTCCCTCCTCCATACTCATTTGTCATGATGTTCTGCCTCACCTTGAGCCCTGAGGAATGGAGCCGGAAACTGTGAGCCCCTAAATAAACTTTTCCTCCTCTAAAATTGTTCTGATAAGGTCTTTTAGTCACAAAGGCGAAAAAGCTGACTGAATCAGTTGCTGAGTTTGGCCTTGAACTTCCATTCCTCCTGCCTCAGCCTCCCTAGTTGCTGGAATTATAGTTGTGCACCACCATTCTCAGCTTTGATTCCCATTTCTGATGTAGTTTTTCCTTCTCATTTGTTTTTCATACATACTGGAAATGGATACAGAAACATGAAAGACCAGGCTTTTTTTTTTCCTCCTTATTTAGTTACATAGCCAAACTCTTCTTGACAGAATGATTCCTCTCAAACCTCCAGGTAATTTCTGCATTGTTCTGTTTGATAGCTAGCATAAGTAAAAACTTCCTGGTTGAAATATTGATCCAGTGAGAACCTGGAGGATTGTAATTAGAGAGCTTTGAGATAATAAAAAAGAAAATTCTGCCCAAAATTAAAACTGAGCTTCAAATATAAGCCTAAAGATCTGTGAGACAGATTCATTCTGATTATCCACAGATAGTTGACTTCCGTGACTATTGCATTTCTAAGACAATTCTCTCTTCTGCAAGCTTGTACTCATTTTCTACAGTCCCTTTAGTTAATGCTGCCTATTATGCATAATTAGATGGGAATGGTTTTCTCATTTTGTGTTTTGGAGCATCACATGGCAAATTGAGGCTTGGCTCTTTCTGATTAATGCTATAGTTTTGTGCCTGAGTGTAGCAAACACAGTGCTTACTCTGTGCCAGGATTTCTCTCAACTTCAGGTATATAAGCTCATCTAATTCTCACAGCAACCCTGTGAGTACTATCCATTCTGCAGGCTCAGCAAAGTTACACAGTGTGCCCAAGGTCACATGCAACTAGTGAATGCAGGATCTGGAACCAGAGGATTATTTTAATTTTCTTGCATTAACAGTTCACCCATGAGAAGAAGCCTCCACATGAGCTAGTCATAGGTGTAAAGAAATAAATTGTCATTTTATTATGTGTTCAGAACCTTCCTGTGAGTGATGACTCTTGATAAACCAAGTCTTACCTTTACCTTGGTGTTCACCAAAATATCTGGATACCTATGAGGATGATTTTACTCTCTCTGGCTTCCTTTTCCTTACCTCTAAGAAGAGATAAAATGACCGGTCCTCTAAAATTCAGAGCTAAAGTGAGGCTGATCACCAATGAACAATGCAGAAACTTAAGAATATTTTTCTGTCAGTTATTATTATGACATTAGCACCAAGTAATGGAAAATCCTCTGAGAAAGCATTCATGGCATGGAGAGGGACTTTACACCTAAGGTGGTTTTGATCTGTGTCCTTGGAAAAGACCTGAAGTCTCCCTTGTCCTTGGTCTCATCATCTCTGAAAGAGGGACTGAATTAGAATGAATAGTTTTCATATATTATTTTGCTCTTTAACAGTAAGAACTATTAATAAAACTAAGAAAATACTATTTTAGCAATTTATTGGGCATATTACATATGCCGTAAAAAAGCCTGGGATACATAGGACCTTCTTATGTTAGTTTGGTTAAGAATTGTAAATTTACTTGAGTGCATGATTTTCCATTTTCTCTTCCAAAGACATCTTGTGGAAGACAACTTGGGAATGTTCAATTATAGGATTTTACTATTTCAAACATAAAATTCTATAATTTTTCCTTCTTCTTTCCTTTTCTTTCTTTCCCATTTTAAATTTTTATTGTAAAACAGAAACAAATACAGACAGAAAAAGGATGATGAATCTCTATTAGCCCATTCCATGATTTCCACAGTTAATACATATGGTAAATCTTACTTCTATACCTTCTCACTCTTCCCACTTCCCACCACTAGATTATTTTGAAGAAATCCAGTTTTTTTTTTTTGGGGGGGGTGGTATAAGTGTGTGTGTGTGTGTGTGTGTGTGTGTGTGTGTGTATGTTGTGGTACTGGGGATTGAACCCAGGACTTTGTGCAAGTGAGGCAAGCACTCTACCAACTGAGGTATCCCCAGCCCCATCATTTGCTTTTATTCATAAATACTTTAGTACACATCACTAATATAAAAAAATTCTTAAAATGTTACCACAACATCTTTGAACACCAAAAAACTTGTCAAGATTCCTTAATATTACATTACTAATCAACATGCAAACTTTTGATTCTCTCCTGATTCTTTCCTTTTCTTTCTTTCTCTCTTTCTTACTTCATTTCTTCCTTCCTCCCTTCCCCCCACCCTTCTTCCCTTCCTTCATCTCTCCCTTCCTTTCTTTCTTCCTTTCCTTCTTGTCAAAAAAGGTCCATACATTGAATTAGGTTGATGGATCTTTTAGTCTTTAAAGAAATCTGTGGGGCCCTCGCTCTCTTTTCATTTTTCTATTTGTGAAGTTAACTTGATTGTTTTTTTTTCTATAGAATTTCTTATTTTCTAGATTTTACCAATTGCCTATGACATTGTTTAATATATTTCATTTTCTTCTGTTTCTACTTTTTAAGAACTTGTCCTTGGTTCTAAAGGATGCTTTGATTCAGGCTAAATTTATTTCCTATATTTTCATTGTCAAGAATAGGTCCTGGAACCAGGCACAGTTTGCATGACTATAATCCCAGTGGCTAGGTAGGCTGAGGTAGTAGGATCATGAGTTCAAAGCCAGCCATAGCAACTTAGTGAGGCCCTAAGCAACTTGGGGAAACCCTGTGCCTAAATAAAATATAAAAAAGAGCTGGGGATGTGGTTCAGTGGTTAAGTGCCCCGGGTTTAATCCCTGGTACCAAAAAAAAAAAAATAGATCATGGGTTTTACTTCCTATTACATCATTTCAGAAGGCATATGTCTTCTGGCTATTCCTCTTGTAATATCAATCTTAACTTGTGGTTTAAACTGTTATCTGCTTGATTTCTTCTTATATAAAATTTCCATAAGTTTTATACTTTATGGTTTGGTCAATCATTAATGACCATCCAAAACCATTATATTCATAGAAGATGTAAAATAGGGATATTCTAATTCATTGGTCCTTTGACATTAATTACCTGAAATTCTTCCATAAAGAAGCTTTATTCTCTTACTAGCTATTTGATTATTCAGTGGTACAGATCACATAGAAAAGGAAGGATAGATTATGAGATAGCTCTTAGTCCTAGGCACTTGGCAGAAGTCATGCACCTGGATGGGCTCTGTGATCTGGTCTCTTTTCATTCTAAGTCCCCAGGTGGTAAAAACACCCCATCCCTATTGACAGAGCCATCAAGAAGACACAATCTCTCTTGTATTTTGCCCCTGTTTGTGGTTTTCTCCTCACCCTAATTCAGATTCTCATGATATTATTCTTTCTAACTTGCCCCATAAACATTGATGTTCCAAAAACAGCACCTAAATAATGAATGCATGATGGATTCAATTCTTAGCCTATAAATATGTGTATGGGAAATCCAACCCCAGTTCATTTCTACTTCAAGTGTCTTGCCCATTGATGTGGTGAAAGGTTCTATTTTGTTCAGTTTGGATTGCCTGCATTTGTTTAAGTTCCTCATCTTACTTGGCAACAAGAACTAAGGGTATGTGGTAACAACATTCCCTGTCATTCTCGATAGCATCGCTAGTATTCCCTGGAATGCTCTTGGTTACCATTATGGGCAGGTTAGTCTTAGGTCCTTCCTTCCCACCTTGATGGTTCTGTCAATCAGGAGACAGCTTACTGCTCCTGTGCCATGATGGGGTGCATGGGACTCATCTTTGGGCCTTTGTGCTATGCCCAGCCACAGGAAACTGATGTGCTTTTTCATTGTTGTACTGCTCTTTGGAGCCTGTGGTTATTTCTTCTCTACCGCATTCCTGCCTTCCTCTATGCTTTCCCCCAAAATGGGGACCAAGGTAATTTTGTGCTGGATCCCACTCAGTAATTTCCTTTTTTTTTATTTTTGCAAATATCTTTTATTTTTTTTTTAATTTTTTATTGTGGGTTGTTCAAAACATTACAAATTTCTTGACATATCATATTCCACACTTTGATTCAAGTGGGTTATGAACTCCCACCTTCACCCCATACACAGATTGCAGAATCACATCAGTTACACATCCATTGATTTACATATTGCCATACTAGTGTCTGTTGTGCTCCGCTGCCTTTCCCATCCTCCACCATCCCCCCTCCCCACCTCTCATCCCTGTTAAATGTTAATCTTCTTCTCCTGCTCTTCGTCCCTACTCTGATCTTAGTTACTCTCCTTATATCAAAGAAGACA
>NW_026000241.1:24895388-24947709 GCF_001458135.2 Marmota marmota marmota
GTTCTGGGAGCCAGAACTCGGCCGCCCCGCGCTCGGTGTTCGCTCCGATAAGATCAGGTTCTAAGAAGCACCCAGGCACTGAACCCTAGCAGTCTGTCTGCAAGCCGCAGGCGAATGGCAGCCTGAAATTACCTGTTCTATGGCTGAATGAGCTGCGGTCAGTCGAAAACAGGGATGGTGACGTCAGCTTTCCAACATGGTGGCTGCTGGCCTCCTCTGTGGTCTGACCGGTGTGGAGAACCGAGATGGACCGCTTCCTTCCCCCGTCTCGAACCCAGAATTCAGCCCTGAGTACGGTGCTTGCACGGCTGGCAGAAACTGCAGCGCTGTATCCCTGCGTCGCTATCTCCTCGTTTCCCAGTGCGCCCTGCAGACTCTAGCCCCGGGGCGATTTGCTGAATAAGCAGTGTTACCCTCCGTGCGACAAACCTCTCGCGTTTGAGTCCCCGTAGCCGATCCTCGTGCGATGGAAATCCTTCCTCCAGGTTCTGGAGCACCCCACTATTGCTGGAAATTCCTAACAAGATAGCCTTTAGCCGTCCTGACTTGTCATACTCCCACACAGTGAAGCAGCACACGGGGGCAATGCACTCCCCTCGCCGCCATCTTCCCTCTCCGCCCCTTTTTTTTTTAAAACCACTTCTTTATTGTACATTTTATGGTGTCCTTGAGACCATCTTTCATATACAAAATACTTTGGCTTTACAATTTAATATTCACAGTCATTTGCTATTTGCCAGTGGTGCCAATGCAATCCAATGGGGAAATGAAATGACACTGGATTGTATGGATTTCTATATGGGAAAGTAATTAACCTCAGTGGCTGTCTCACACTTAAATGCAAAGTTAATTAGAGATGGGTCACAAGCTAAACACAAAAAATTACAAAGCACTTAGAGGAAAATATTAGATTATCTTCATGATCTAGAGTAGAGAAAGATCTCCTCGAATATAGAAAATGGTAACCATAAGAAAATTGATTGATGAGACTTACTAAAAAATCAACATATGCTCATCAAGGAACGTTACAAAAATTAGTAGGTAAGCCATGGTTTGGGAGGAAATACTTGATATATATATATATATATATATATATATATATATACACATACACACACACACACACACATACATACATATATATATATACACATACATACATACTTGCAATATATATATATATATACTTGCAATATTGCAAGTATGTATGTATGTATATATATATGTATATATACATATATATATATATATGTATATCTGACAAAGGAGTTGATATCCTGGGTATTTTAGAAACTTCTACAACTTAATAACAATCTCATAGAAAAATGGACAAAATATTTGAATGGATACTTCACAAAGGAAAATATTCAATATAATTAGTCACCATAGGAATGAAAATTAAAACCATGAGATTCTACTAGGAATCTATTAGTATGGTAAAATAAAATGTTTGATAAAAACATTCATGAATATGTAGCATAAATAGTACTTTTATACATTTTTAGTGAGTACACAAAATGGTGCAACCACTTTAGGAAAAGTTGTTTTATAATGAGCTCTATATAGAACTGAATAAACTTGCACTCTTCCTATGACCCAATAACTCCATTCCTACATATTTTCCCAAGACTAATTAAAACATGCCATAAGACTTGTATGACAAATTCCTATCAGTTTTATTTGTAATAATCCAAACCTAGAAACAAACTAGGAATCTTTTTCACTAGAACTCGCATAAACTATTGTATAATTATTCAGCGAGCATAGAAAGAAACTTCTGAGACACATAACAACACGGTTGAATCTGAAAAGCATTCTGCTGACTGAAAGAAGTCTTACACAAATGTTTAAAATGCCATGTGATCCAATTTACATGAAGCTGTAGAAAGGCAGGCAAAACCCACAGTAGCAAAATTTAGAACAATAGTTGCCTCTGGATGTGTATGTGGAGGTAGTCTGAGAAGAGGCCTGAGGAGACGTTTTGTGATATTGGACATATTCTGAACCTTAGTAAGGTTTGTGGTTGCATAAGTGCTCTCTTTTCACTTAAAATATGTGTTTCGTTGTATATAAATTTTAACTCAAAATGTTAAATATTGAATTATAGTTAATGTAATTAGCATGTGCTGGGCATTTTTTGGGGAAATGCTCTGATTTTTGTCACTTGCTATGAAATGTATCAAAAAATAAGATGGAAGGTTGATTAATAGATAAAGATAAGGACAGATGTTTGATGGAACAAACATTAAATTTTAACTGTTGATTCTAGGTGAAGGGCTTAGGTATTTATTGTAATATTTTTCAACTTTTCTATAGACTTGAACATTTTCATAACCCTGAGAGGTGAATAGTTAGAGCTAAATTTATTAAAGTTACATATTTAAATACCTAGTTATTCTTTAACATGATAAATTCAGTTTTTTTTATTGGTTGTTCAAAACATTACAAAGCTCATAACATATCATCTTCCATACATTTGATTCAAGTGGGTTATGAACTCCCATTTTACCCCAAATACAAGTTGCAGAATCACATTGGAAGGGGGGAAAAAAAAAAAACAAGGGAGAGAATTAAACAACAGCAGATGGGGTAGTGAGGGAAGATGAGAGGGAAGGGGAGGGGGGATAGTAGGGGATAGGAAAGGTAGCAGAATACAACAGTCATTAATATGGTATTATGTAAAAATGTGGATGTGTAACTGATGTGATAAATTCAGTTTTACAATCTAATTTTATTGGTAAATGCACTAGATTTCAGTAATCTACTATAAAGAAGACTTTGATTATTATTTTAGTCAGAATGAGCTCAGTTATACAGCAGTAACAAATAACCCCCAAATTTCAGGTACTTAATTGTACCACAGATGCATTGCTCACTCTAGTCACAGCCTGATATAGGTCAGGTGATTTTCCTGGACATGTCTGCTTAAAAGGTGACTCAAGGATCTGGCTACTTCCTTTTGCAATTTTTTTGTAGTGTACCTTGCTTCCACTCACTCCTGCCCTTAGCCATCTTAGACCAAAGTGACACATTTCCACTGGCAAGAATCCAATTAAAAGATCCCAATCTAACTATTAATAGGGCTGGGAAATATAATTATGTTTTTCCTGAATGTGCAAGAATAAGAAACAATATAGTAAACACAACATGACTTCACTGTAATTATTATTTGAGCTTATTTGCAAATTTGTTAATTAAACTCATTTAAATATTTTAAATTGCATCTATAAATTAATATATTTTATTTCTTTTTAAGTACCTTAATTATTTAAGTTATTCTTATGAATTCAATAGCTTAAATTAATATGAATGGTGAATTTCAAGTGTTATTTAGTGTTTTAATACTGTTCAGAATAGTAAGTTTTCAATTTAAAATCATAAATCTATGAGTAAATAAAAAAAATCTTAACAAAATTTCCTCCAAAAGAAAGAAAAATTTGTAGGGAATGAAGAGAAAAATTGTGAGAATGTTAATTATTTGTTAAAATATTTCTTTTATACTTTTAAAGGTATGATTGAAGTTCTAAAAAGATAAAAAGTACAAGCCAACAACTCAATTACCTATAAAATTTTGAATCATAATTACAAGATAAGCTATTTCTTTAATATACCAAATCCTTTTCATTGTAGATTCCCAAAACACACCAAATATGCATAATTTAAGACAAAATATTAATATTATGACTCAGATTCTCTTAAGTATTTCTATATTTAATTCTAAATCTTCCCTGTTGTTGAAAGATGATACCAGCTAATGAAACAATTATGCTAAACCAAAATATTTGGGGTAACCTTTCAAATGTTCCTTGAGGTTACATTCTCGGCTGGCTAAGAGAGGCTTCTCTCTGGGATGCTCAGGAGATTCCTGCTTACAGCTCACAACTGCCAGACTAAGCCATGTTTTACGTGGCCCCTTCAGTACCGTGTCTCATTTCACAGCCTACATCTGCTGGACTCAGTTTTCATGTTACCTCTTCCTTGTGTCTCTTTGTGGGAGTTGCCCTGCCACTTGAATGGACTCAGCTAATGTCATTGTTCTCCTGTACATTCCATCTAAATTCTTCAATGACACACTTTGCAGATATTTAAGTGATATTCAGTTTAGTCATTCATGCGACCCGAGAGTATGCTGTATAATTAAGGCTGTTATCAGCATGAATTTTAGATCAAGACTACCTAGTTTCCAACCCCAGTTTGTTCATTTATTTTCTGTGCAACCCTCAGCAATTATTGGACCTATTTGTGTCTCAATATTCCCTACCTGTAAAACAGGGATAATAACGGTACACACTATACTGGATTGATAAGAGCAGTAAAGTCAGAAAATGAGAAAAATCAGTGAAGATGATTGAGAACTTGAACAACATTAGCAACCAACTTAACCAGATTGATATTTTTGTAACAGGTCACACCCAAAATGCAAAATACACTTTTTTTTTTTAAGCAGAGTAGTATGAGTTATAATGATTGTTGAGAGAAGAATATTGACACTTTCAATTATAGTTGTAGACTGCTAGTTTCTAATCCAGTGTTCTGAAGATCTTTTGAAGTGCTTAAACATTTAGACCTACGTTTTAAATTTTTTTTTTATATTGGGGATTGCATATGGGGCACTTCATCATTGAGATAACATTTCTAGCTCTTTTTATTTTTATTTTGAGACAGGATCTTTTTCTTTTTCTTCGGTGTCCTATACCCATACTAAAAGTTTCAGAGTTTACACAGAGTTAGTATGGCACTATTTAAGTAAAATATAGGCCCATTTCCCACTCCACAATTAATGTTTTAGTTGCCATATATACTATATATATTCAATGAAAGATCTATGCTAGGATTTTTGCTTTCGACAGCCACGTATATTTCATGCTTTATGTTTCTGTTTACCCAGGCTGTTACATTTCTGTTTCTTTTCCTTTATTTCTGAAGGCTAGGGTTTACTTTGGTATCAGTTCCCTTGAGTCCCAAGAACTTCCTTTTGTATTTCTGTTGCAGTCACTTGGCTGGTTACAAATTCTCTTGGTGTTCTCTCTTCACCTTGACCATCTTTATTTCACCTTCCTTCCTGAGAAGCATTTTCCTTGGACATAGATTGGGAGTTGAAAGTTCTTTTCTTTTAGCACTTTTGTGACATTATTCTGTTGAATTCTTGCTTTTCTGATGAGAATCACACACTTAAACTATTGTTTTTCTGTATAGGATGTGTCATTTTTTCTATAACTATCTTCATGTTTTCTTTATCTTCATTTTTAATTTTACAGCAGTTTGATCATGATTTGTCTGTGATTTTTCTTGACTTGTCCTAGTTTGGATCACAGAGCTGCTTAAATTTGTAAATTTATATTCTCTTTCAGCTAATTTGGGAAGTTTTCTGACATCTTCTTTCCAAATATTTTCTTTACATAATTTCTTTTTCTCCCTCTTCTGGGATTGTAATGACTCTTAAATTAGATGTTTTGATATTGCCTTACTTGTTTTTTTCTGGTTTCTCTGGCCATAAATATGGGTTTTTAATGAAAGTATTATACCAGTTCACTTGTAGAGTTAAGCAGTATTAAAGAAATACCAGGGCAACTCACCCCATGCAGTCACTTGTCTAAATTCCGATACCTTTAATCTGATTTCACTTATTTTTCAGAATTCTTGGGTAGTTTTGAGATGTTTTAGCCGCAACTTTTAGCATTAAGCAGCAGGTGAGATAGACTAAAATGAGCTCGTGTGTATATATTGAAACTGGCACTTCTCAAAGATTCAGATTTTCATCTCCTAAGCAAGTGTGGCTGCAAGTAAAAATATAAAGTCAAAAGTCAGCATCTTTTTAGAGCTTTTAGAAACTGAATTCCAGAAAGCGGAAGCAGATTGAAGATGTTTTAGCTCATGCAGTCACGTGATGTAATGGAAACACCCATGCCCACATGCTTCAGAGTGGGATCTATGGCCCCACTATTTATTAGGGTTTAATTAATGAATTTCTTGTGTGTGTCAGTTTTTCTCCCCCAAATGAATGAACTTAATAATAAGGCATTTCTTCCCTGGCCCCACCTTTACACTTGGAAGTGAGAGAAGTCTTTTGGCAGCGAAGGTGGGCATGGAGTCACACAATTTTATATATGTTGAACTCAGCTAGAAAGAGTTGATGCTTCCAGGCCAGTAGGTCTTAATACCATCACTGAGCTTAACCACCAGGAGGAAACCGTGTGTCTTTAGTCAGCTTCAGGGGTGGTTGGTCTATAGGAAGAGCATGCTCTGGACACACTGGCAAATTCCCAGGCAGGCGGGCTGCTGAGAGTTTCACTGCCTTTTCTGAAATTGTCCTTCTCATTTTCTACGGTTATGTTGTCAGTTTGATTAAGCTTCCTGGGACTTAACAGGGAGATGCTGACAAAATACGGATTTGTGAGTTTCTAAGGCAGGCAAACAATCAGCCTTGGAAGATACTGAATTTTTGTAGAAATTCATTGCAGCCAGTCCTCTTGGCCAGTTTACACAGGTATGGTATGGGATTTACTATACGTGCTCCCATGCATTTTCATTTATTTATTTTACTTGAATAGTGCATGTTTGAAATGTATTAGAAAAATTTAAACGACCACTGGAAACCTCACTGTTTGCTAGATTTTGGAATTTAGAATGAGGTTATGTTTTAAAGAGTGGATCATTTCAAAGAAAAAAGCATTAAATAATAGAACCAGTGGTGTGTGGATGTGAAAAAAATAATGAAGCTTCATGCACACTGAGTTAGGTCACAGCTGACACTGAAATGCTAATAAAATATGGAGAAAAACAAGTCAGATGCAAAAATGTATGTGTGTGTGTATATATATATATACACACACACATACATATATATGATTTATATATATTTATGATTTATATATTTATACGTATATACATATAAATATATAATAATATAATTTATATATAATTAAATTATATGATTATATTATAATTTATATAATATATAATCATATAATTTCCCAGTCTTCTCTTTATATAAAGTGTAAAAATGAAATAATTAACTTATCATGGGGGATCGGGATTGTGGTTACTATTGGGGAGAATGAATAGAAGATCCCACACGTAGACTTCTGCTACTGAAAACATTGTCTGATGTTAAATTTTGGCACTAGTTACACAGATGTTCTTACCTTGTGAAAATTTACTGATGTATTTGTTTATTGCTGTGGTTTGGATGTCATTTGAATATGTCCCCAAGAGTGAGTGCATGTGGTGGAAGCTTGGCCCCTGGTATAATGACAGTGAGAGATGGAAAGCTTTCAAAGGTGGGGATCCATGGAGGGTCATTAGGTCATTAGAGATGCCAGTGGATTAATGCTGGTCTCACAGAGTGAGTGAGTTCTCCTTAGAGAGTGTTGTTGGAAAGTGAGGCCACCCCATGTACTTGATTTGTTCTGTACACAGCTGGTTTCCTTTGGGTTTCTCTATCATGTTTTGACCCAGCCAAGGAAGCCCTCACCAGAGGCCAGACAGATGAAGCCATCAAATCTTGGGTTTTAAACCTCCTGAACTGTGACTTTAATAAACCCCCACCCCCCCTTTTTTTTTGGTACCAGGGTTTGAACCCAGGGGTGCTTAAAGACTGAGCCACATTCCCAGCCCTTAAATTTTTTTTTTTTTTTTTAAATTTTGAGACAGGTTTTCTTGCTAAGTTGCTTAGGCCTCCCTAAGTTGTTGAAGCTGGCTTTGAACTCATGATCCTCCTGTCTCAGCCTTCTGAGCTGCTGAGATTACAGGTGAGTGCCACAGTG
Organism: Marmota marmota marmota; assembly: GCF_001458135.2. Classification (NCBI taxonomy): domain Eukaryota; kingdom Metazoa; phylum Chordata; class Mammalia; order Rodentia; family Sciuridae; genus Marmota; species Marmota marmota. Next base: position 24,903,155 of record NW_026000241.1, read on the forward strand.
CCTGGCAACCTCTTATCTTTGTAAAGTATCCAGCCTCAAATATTTTGTTATAGAAACTTAAAATGAACTAATACACATGATTTTGTTCACTTATCAGCATATGTACTAGGACAACCTAGAAATAAAATTTTTCTATCTTGTCAACAATTTCAATGAATTGGAGCATGCTTTTTGTCAAGGTTTTATAAAAGAGAGAGTTCTTTTCACTTTGATGGTGTGAATAAATAAATGAAAATATTTACCTGTACTTCCATCTCTCTTCCATACTTTCAGTATGTGGGTTGGATATATTTAGAAGCCAGTATTTTCTCTTTGTGGTAATTGGGAATTACAGAAAGTGTGTTGTCAATAAAACCTTTAAAATCATGGCCCAATCTCTTTTTTTTTTCTGTGAGAATTCTCTTAAACTGTTAGAAGTTCTGATAATTATTTTTGTTTTATTTTATTTTTTTATTGGTTGTTCAAAACATTACAAAGCTCATGATATATCATCTTTCATACATTTGACTTAATTGGGTTATGAACTCCCATTTTTACCCCAAATACGAATTGCAGAATCACATCGGTTACACATTCACATTTTTACATAATGGCATATTAGTGACTGTTGTATTCTGCTACCTTTCCTATCCCCTACTATCCCCCCTCCCCTCCCCTCCCATCTTCCCTCTCTACCTCATCTGCTGTTGTTCAATTCTCTCCCTTGTTCCCCCCCCTTTCCCCTCACAACCTCTTATATGTAATTTTGTGTAACATTGAGGGTCTCCTACCATTTCCATATGCTTTCCCTTCTCTCTCCCTTTCTCTCTCCCAACTCATCTTTGTTTAATGTTAATCTTTTCCTCATGCTCTTCCTCCCTGTTCTGTTCTTAGTTGCTCTCTTTATATCAAAGAAGACATTTGGCATTTGTTTTTTAAGGATTGGCTAGCTTCGCTTAGCATAATCTGCTCTAATGCCATCCATTTCCCTGCAAATTCTACGATTTTGTCATTTTTTTAGTGCTGCGTAATACTCCATTGTGTATAGATTCCACATTTTTTTTTATCCATTCATGTATTGAAGGGCATCTAGGTTGGTTCCACAGTCTAGCTATTGTGAATTGTGCCGCTATGATCATTGATGTGGCAGTATCCCTATAGTACGCTCTTTTAAGATCCTCAGGGAATAGTCCGAGAAGGGCGATAGCTGGGTCAAATGGTGGATCCATTCCCAGCTTTCCCAGGAATCTCCATACTGCTTTCCAAATTGATGGCCCAATCTCTTATACCAGGAATGAGAAAGAATAGGATAGTCTAAGGGCATCCTCTTGAAAGGACTAATATAATACCAATTGCAACATTCCTCAATTATGGCTGGCATTTTTAGATAGCCTGAAAAGAGATGAAATAAACTGATCATCCATTTCTCAAGCGAATCTAGAAATCTTGACTATAATGATAATATCCGAGAGCATTCACTGTTTTAATCATAGAGAATTTTTGTAAATCAATAACAAAAGAAGATGCACATCTCCATAGAACATTGAAAAATTATATGAGAGAGTATTTAAAAATACCCAATTAGTATTTGACAACATGGGAGGTCACACTAGTCGTTAGAGTAGTATATTAACATAAGGAGATTAGTTCAACTAAAAATTAAAAGTATTTATAATAATCTGGCTTGGTAAAGTATGAAATTGGACTCTATAATGCTGGTTTTTTTTTTAAGGAGTTATAATAAATAGCACCTATCTTCTCAAGCAGGTTCAGAACAAATTGAAAAATAAAAGTAAATGATGTGAAGATTAAAATGTCACTTCTGTTTCTAAAAATTTTAAGTTAGAGGATGTATCATAGTAGAGGAAACAAAATGGTCTTCCTAATTCTAAACCTCAGAACTAAGCAGACTTCGACTAGAGACTGATCACCTTGACAAATGAAGTACTTGACCAGGGTATGCGAACCGTACCATGGAGAAGCAAGGGGAAAATGCATGCTTCTCTATGAACAGGCTGACTTCCAAGATGAAAAAGGTAGAGTAAATATGAGCATGCATGTTTGATTCTTCTCAAGTTTATCAGTCAGATAATGTACTCCATTTCCTTCTGCCTGCCCTGGATAGAGTACAACAGAGGAGAGAGAAGCCAAAAATGTTATACTAATTGAGTTCCTTCAAACTGGAGGAAAATATCAGGGGAGAGAAAGAAATATTCTAACTCAAACAATTGGCTTGCATGTAAATTTACATAGATCATTATGAAAGTTAGTTGGCTAATATGCATATGGAATTTAAATGCAAATATCTTTTGCTACCCCTAGGTCTCATTCGAGGAAGTTGTTGTAAGTAGGAAAAGGGCAAGAGTGCACAAAATGTTAATTGCAGTATTATTTGTCATCGTAATAAATTAGAAACAATATCCATCAGTGTGTTAGCTTGTATTCTGTCACCATGACAAAAAAAAACCTGAAATAAACAACTTTTTTTTTATTAGTTGCTCAAGACAATACAATGATCTTGACATATCATACATTTGATTCAAATAGGGTATGAATTCTCATTTTTCCACGTGTACAGATTGCAGGATCACATTGGTTATACATCCATGTGTATATATACAGCAATCCTAGTGTCAGTAGTATTCTGCTGCCCTCCCTATCCCCCCTCCCCTCCCCTCCCATCACTATTCTCTACCCATTCTACTATGACACTTATCTCTCTCTCTTTTTTTTCTTCCCTTCCCCCTCACACCATTGTACATGTATTTTGTGGACCCATGAGGGTCTCCTTCTGTCTTCTGTGCAATTCCCCTTCTCCCTCCCTTTCCCTCCCACCTCTTTTCCTTGTTTCATGGTAATCTTCTTCTCATGTTCTTCCTTCCTATTCTGTTTTGAGTCACCTCCCTTATATCAGAGAAGACATTTGGCATTTGTTTTTTAGGGATTGGCTAACTTCACTTAGCATAATCTGCTCTAGTGCCATCCATTTCGCTGCAAATGCCATGATTTTTTTATTTTTTAGTGCTGAGTAATATTCCATTGTATATAAATGCCACATTTTTTTTTATCCATTCATCTGTTGAAGGGCATCTGGGTTGGTTCCACAGTCTAGCTATTGTGAATTGTGCTGCTATAAACATTGATATAGCTGTGTCCCTGTAGTATGCTCTTTTTAGGTCTTTTGGGTATAGTCCAAGAAGGGGAATAGCTGGGTCAAATGGTGGTTCCATTCCCAGCTTTCCAAGGAATCTCCATACTGCTTTCCAAATTGGCTGCACCAATTTGCAGTCCCACCAGCAATGTACAAGTGTACCTTTTTCCCCACATCCTCACCAGCACTTGGTTATTGTTTGACTTCATAATGGCTGCCTTTCTTACTGGAGTGAGATGGTATCTTAGAGTGGTTTTAATTTGCATTTCTCTGATAGCTAGAGATGGTGAGCATTTTTTCATGTACTTGTTGATTGATTGTATGTCCTCCTCTGTGAAGTGTCTGTTTAGATCTTTGGCCCATTTGTTGATTGGGTTATTTGTTTTCTTATTGTTTAATTTTTTGAGTTCTCTGTATACTCTGGATATTAGGGCTCTATCTGAAGTGTGAGGGGTAAATATTTGTTCCCAGGATGTAGGCTCCCTATTTACCTCACTTATTATTTCTCTTGCTGAGAAAAAACTTTTTAGTTTGAATACGTCCCATTTGTTGATTCTTGGTTTTAACTCTTGTGGTATAGGTGTCCTATTAAGGAATTTGGAGCCCGACCCCATGAGATGGAGATTAGGGCCAACTTTTTCTTCTATTAGATGCAGAGTCTCTGATTTGATATCAAGCTCCTTGATCCATTTTGAGTTAACTTTTGTGCATGGTGAGAGAAAGGGATTCAGTTTCATTTTGTTGCATATGGATTTCCAGTTTTCCCAGCACCATTTGTTGAAGATGCTATCCTTCCTCCATTGCATGCTTTTAGCACCTTTGTCTAATATAAGGTAGTTGTAATTTTGTGGATTGGTCTCTGTGTCCTCTATTCTGTACCATTGGTCTACCTGCCTGTTTTGGTACCAGTACCATGCTGGTTTTGTTACTATTGCTCTGTAGTATAGTTTGAAATCTGGTAAACAACTTTAAAGGAGAAAATATTTGTTTTGGCTCAGGGTTTAAGAGGTGTCAGTCCATGATCCACTGGCTCTCCATTGTTTCTGTGCTTGTGATGAGGCAGAGCATCATGGGGGGGAGAGTGTGGTAGAGGAAAGCTTTTCACCTCAGGGCAGCCAGGAAGAGGGTCAAGGAAGGGGCTGGAGAGAAGATATACCCCTCCAGGGTACACCCCCAGAGACCTACTTCTCCAACTAGGACTACCTCCTAAAGCTTCCACAACCTCCAATAATGACATCAAGGTATGAATGAATCCCTCAATGGATTAACCCATCAATGAGGTCAGGACCCTCATGATCCAATCACTTCCCCTAATCCCCCCCTCTGAACATTGCTGCACTGTGACCAAGTCTCCAACACATGAGCCTGTGGAGAACATTCCATATCCACACCATAACAATCAGTAGAAGAGAGCAAATAAATCCATACTCATACACAATATGTTGTTCCATGATAATGAAAAAATGTTTATATTGTTGAGTGCCAAAAGCATATTATAAATGTAGCACATGTTGCATAGTCTAGTTTTCCAGAAGTATGCATATTTACATCACGTTTTGTCCAAAATTGTTCTTCAAAGTAGAGGAATGATTATGTTGGAATAGTGAGATTTTTGAGAACTTTGTATGCTTTTATATTGCTTAATTTTACTTTACACAATGAGCATGTATAATTTGAATAATGAGAACATAACTACAGCCATTTAATTTTAGGAGATAAAAACATAAAATAAATCCTTAAATATCAATTAACATAAAACCTAACTTCTGCATCTCCCCCTGTGCATGTCTGCTGTACAGCTGTTCGCTGTGATCGTTGTCACTATTTTTACTTGTATCTAATTGTTTATTTAATCATTCATATTAATGATCATCAAACTTATATTTAAAACTTGTTTTCTTGGACTGGAGATATAGCTCATTGATGGAGCACTTGCATAGCATGCATGAGGCCCTGGGTTTAATCCCCAGCACTGCAAAATAAATACATAGGCTGGCATAGTGGTGCATGCCTGTAGTCCCTGTAACTTGGGAGGCTGCAACAGGACAGGATAATTCCAATTTCAAAGCCAGCCCTCACCAACTAGTGAGGCCCTGAGCAACTTAGTGAGACTCTGTCTCAAAATAAAAAGGGCTGGGCATGTGGCTCAGTGGTTAAACCCTCCTCGATGAACTTTACCTGATAATAATAAAGTACCTGATAATAATGAAGTAATAAATGTATAACATACAAATATTTTCCTTTTGATAATAAAAAATAAATGCCAGCAGAATATTTCACTCTGTTACTTTTATATTCAAAGACAGAATTCAGTAGACAAATGGCACATTGTGAATCAGAAAATCTTTGTGGTAAGTCCTCAGAATCCCCTAGCCATGGTTGAAATACCGGTTCCATGATTTTCTGATTTAGTTTTGATCTGGTTACTCAATTGAGTCTCAATTTCTTAAGTTGAAAATTGAAAGCCCAATGCCTATCTTTCATATCGTTTGTCAGAATAAAATGAAATGAAATGAAAAAGACAAAGACCTTTGCTCTAATGCCTGGTACTCTTGTTTCTTTCCCAGACCCTCCTGACAGCAAAGGCATGTTTAAGAGTTCACCAGCCAGTCATTGTGAAAAGGAGAGCACATCCAGACACGATCCACCAGTGAATCTGGCTAATCAATTAAATGTAATCACCAAGATCCGTTAAGTGATGAAGCATTGTAGACAGCTGCTTGTATGTTGTGTGAGGTGCAAAAGTAGGGAGGGATGTCACCTCCCAAGACTAATCCTATGAATAGGCCAAGGTCACTGGAATTCCATCATTTTCAGGCTTGAGCATTTGTAGCATTTATGAGTCTCACTGGGCCAGGGGAACATGATTAGCCAATATCACTTGGGGATGTACAGATAAAGGTGAACCCCTGAGAGACAGGAACTTCAGACAGTTCAGGGGACCTGTGACAGTGGGAATAACACAAAGAAAATGTCCGATGTCTTCAAAATCACATTTCAGTTGTTAGCCTGGACTTAGCATTCTAAATGAATTTCATCCATTTAAATCAATAACTTGAAATTGTTGCCATGTAAGTGATCTCAAGCCAATGGGTTTGAACCTGTTTCGAAAAATAACAACAACAAAACAATTCTCTACCAGTTTCCCTTGTCTTATGTAGCGAATTCTCTCTCACATCTGCTTTTTTTCCTAGGTGACCTGATGGGAGGTGGAGAAAGGGGACTGTCATCAAAGAAAAGGTAAATGAGTGTGCTACTTAAGGTAGATGCACGGCCTGCAGAAACACAGTCAGGTTCATGCTTGGATGTGTGTTATTAGAAAATGAATCAAACTTGCTGGGAGATTTCTGTTTTACCTAGGAAACATGTATGGTCTCCTATAGATACTATTTTAGATTTCTGTTTTACCTAGGAAACATGTATGGTCTCCTATAGATACTATTTTAGATTTACTTTTTATCTCCTAAGAATTTACTTTTTTAATATTTAAGAATTTTTGACTTCCTTAAAACCTGGTCTTCATTTTATGTGGGAAAAAAAACAAGGAGTAAGTTAATTTCATTTTATAAAAAAGAAGAAATTTTTACAGAAATGCTGAGCTAGGTTCTCTTGCAACAGTCCTCAGGATGAGAGCGACTAAAAATTCTGAGAGTCAAGAAAGAGATAGACCTAGTATTTCACAGCCCTCACGGTGATTGTGAAAAAGCTAAGCTGAACAGTTTGACAGTTTTTCAGAGATGAAGGTATGAAAAGTAGAATTTCAGGGCCTAGCAAGGATGAGATGAAACACACCAATAACACCCAACAGATTCAGTGGGAGATAAGCCAGAAGAAGAGATCCAAGCTAAATTACCAAGAAGCAAAAGAGTAGAAAGTTTAAACAAGGGCAGGAGAGACTCAGGATACACAGTTAGAATAGCAAAAGGAACAGAGAGAATAGATTAGGAACAATCACCCACATGGTAATGGTCAGAATCTCCCCAAGCCAAAGGGACACATCAGGCGACAGATTAAAGAATAACAGTGAAACTCATGCAAAATAAAACACAAAACATATTTATGGTAAGACCTTTGGAAATGAAAGCAAAAAATGTGTTCCAAATAGAAGAAAAGGGTAGATTTTCTTCAGAAGCAAGACTGACTTCTGATTTCTGCTGACTTCTCTATGGAAAAAAAAATTATGAAATCATGTCTTTAAGTTAATGAAAGAATATAGATACTAACCTTGATTAGTAACTCAAATGAAATTTCCTTCACATATTTGATGAAATAAGGGAATTTTCAAGTGCAACCCCTGAGAAGATATGTTACCAGAAGACTTGACAGAAATGAAAGCACCAAAGGGTTTCCTTAAGCAGAAGGAAAATTATCCCATATAGAATCTCAAAATTGCAGAAAAGAAAGATTACTGATGAGGTTAAACATGTGGGTCAACAAAAACAAATATTGAGTAATATAACAGTAAAAACATTACAAATATAGCTTAAGCTTTTTTGTAGGATTAAAATTCATGACAATAATTATTCATAAAGTAATGGGAAGTAGAGTTGAAGATTTCTGAAGTTTCGGTTTTTCTTGGAAATTGGAAAGTATACATGATATAAGACTTTAGTAGGTCAAAAATACATTATCTCATTATCTGCAGTTACCATTAAAATTATAAATAATGATGATTTTAGGTAAACAAAATCTAATGGATAGATGGAATCATACAATAATTTTCTATTTTTTTATCATGAGTGTAAGGAAGAGAAAGAGTTAGAAATGTCTATGCTATGTTCTCAAATTGAGAGCTAACTGGTGAGTCAAAACTTTTGGGGACCAAACTCAGGTTGACATCTGGATTTTGCTGGCTCTTATTTGTTTAGCTGGAGCAGTTTACCAACCATTCTGAGTTTCAATTTCCTCTTTATACATTAAAAACAACAGCATTACCTAGAGAATTATTGCAAAAACCAGCAACAATGTATGTAAACCACTTAGCATCAACCTAGGCACATTGTCAACTGCCAATCAACTGAGCCAAAACTGTTGTTGATTACTGAGCACCAGAAAAATCTTCTGGTCAGAAAAGCTAAATTCATCAGATTTAATATATAGTGAAGGATAAGGCCTTGAAAGTGTTTTGAAAAATGAAGGCATGGTGTTTATAGGGTTTTAGGGCCTTGGGGGTAGATGTGTGACTTTGAGGTCCTTGCAAGACAGGAACTGGTTAGGGCTGAGCAAAATTTATGACATAGTTGTTTGAGATGGGTGTTAATAGTTACATGGGGATGTTTGAAAAAATTATTGGTATGTAATAATCCCATAACAGTGGGATTCATTGTGATATATTTGTACATGCAGATAACATAATTTGATCAACTTTATTCCCCAGCACACTCCCTCCCACGCCTGATCCCCTTCCTCTATTGAATGCCTTTCCTCTAGGGGACTCCCTTTGGTGACTGCTCAGTTCTAGTGTTGTTTACATGGAAGTATGGAATTATGATGGTTTCAGTTGTCACTTCTCTCTCTCTCTCTCTCTCTCTCTCTCTCTCGGTACAAAACGTCACTTATTATCATCTAGGTCTCACTTTTAATATGTGAAGTGAGCACAGCTATAGAAGAAGTCTCTGTAGGAAGTGGAAGGGTGCTCAATGAGAATAGTGCTCTGTGATTGGACTATCTGTTCTGACGGCACTTTGCCTTTGATATCTTTTCCATTCACTAAACTCACTATCATTGTTCATTTCTGTTCTTGGAACTTTTCCATGAAAGGAAATGATGAGAAGAACCTTTGGAAACCCCCGAACAAGTCTTAGTGCAGACATTACCATCTTGTGCTATTGAAATGTGGAGCCCACTTTGATTCCTAAATTTACTGGGTAAAAGTAACAATCTTTCAATTAGATCAAATTGCATTTAGCAGCCTAAGAGCTTAAGCCAGTTCTTGTTCTTCTCCCAATGCCATTAGTGAAACTTGCAGAGAGGTATCCTTTATCATTTTGATGTCATTCTCTAGGAAAAAAAAAAGTCCTGGCCTACTAAAACCCAAAAACTATTATGTGATTTTTAGGAGTTCTTTATCTTACTCTAGGACTTAAAAATCATTTAGACACTTGATCCTACAGCAAACACATTAAGAATGAGAAAAGGGTGAGACTCTCATGGGCTTGTGAAAGGGTTATTGATTAATTCTAAAGTGTTTCAAATATAAACTCTGGAAAGATGCAAAAGGCTTTTACTTGCTCATGTTTTGATTTAAATTTATTTTGGGGTCAGGTGCAAATGAGAGGGTTTAGATAACCATGAATCCAGGTAATTCCTAAAAAAAAAAAAAATGGTATCAGAGGATGTCCCAAAGAAGACTATCTTAGAAACAGTCTTGTAACACCTACTGATGGCCAAATATTCTCAGGGTTAATGAGAGAGTAATATGAGGGTCTGATGGACTGATTAATACGGTACTGATAAAAATATCTCGGGGATAGATAAATTATGTTTACTAGTAGGCAAATAGATGCAGAAAATAAATGAAAATCTTATTATTTTTCCCATTGTTGATCTCCTGGAAGATGGATGATAGTGGTTGGGTTTATTTTTGCTTTGTTAATAAACTCTAACTAACTGTCATGAAAAGTATGAATCATTAAATTGCTTAGACTGCAGCACTATAGTGATTGGGTATTATTCTATCAATTACAACCTGAAATAAACAAATTCAATGAACTGATTAAACTTGGTGTTGTGTCTGGGCCTAATTAGATCCAAGAAACACCAAAGGGGCTTTCAAACCCTTGAACTGATGTCTACCTGATCATTAGTGAACAGCATGAGTTTGGCATTTTAAGCCTGGTATTTAAATTCTGGCGCCGATATTTGCTACTTGTTTTGCTCTCGTTAAATTACCTAATTGTTCAGCATGTGAAATTTTACTACTTGAAAACAGATAGTTCATAGGTTATTTAGGGAATTAAATAGAAGATTATATTTAAATGCACTGCACCGGAATTGGGATGAGGATTCTTTCTGTTTTCCTTTTAAAATGAGGTGGGATCATGGAGGTATGTAATTCTTTGGTCAGAGAAATAGCTTCTCTTTTATCAGAATTTTAGCTCCCACAACTGCTTCTAAGTCAGGGTGCTGCTGCTTATTTCACAAAGGCTGATGGATGGTGTCAAAAAGGATAAAAGATAAAGAGTTAAGTCCCAGTACACTATGTTCTACTCTGTTCTCCCAAAATCTTGAGCAAGGAACTTCATACTGAATCTGTTAATAAATAAAAATAGTGGTATGGGATTAAATGACATCAGATATTGTAAAAGAGCCAATGCTTCAAAAAGTAGTCGATAAATTTTTGTTGATTCTGTACTGCAGCCACTTCTAGAATAATTTGGATATTTTCTAATTTAGATCTTTTTTCTCTGGATATCAGACTTATGGACACTATTCAAGGAAATATTCTTTTCTTGGTAAGGACAGAGTTTTCCAAAACAATATAAAGGAACCACTGGTTCAGGATGAATAGTGACTGTATACATTATCTTTCTACATTAAAATAATAGACAAGGATTTTCATAAATGAAGTAACCCCATACTGTGAGAGCTGTTGGTGACCCTTCTAGATTCAGTAGGATGTTTCAGAGGTGGACTCTTAGCCCAGTTGCTGTGAATATATTCAAGGTTCATAACTGCTATGGGCATTTTCTGTTTTAGTGCTTCCCAGGGGGTCAGGCTGGAGCACAATTCCTGTGCTGTGCATTTAAATATAATCTTTTATTTAATTCCCTAAATAACCTATGAACTATCTGTTTTCAAGTAGTAAAATTTCACATGCTGAACAATTAGGTAATTTAACGAGAGCAAAACAAGTAGCTGAGACTATAGCCTGCTCAGCTCCTTCTCCTGCCCTGACCTGCTACCCGGCTTCCTTTCTCCATAGACCTCTCTCCTAATAAGTTGCTCGCATTAGAATTCCCATCTCAAGTACTTCTTCTAGGGATCTCAAACCAAGACAACCCATAAAAGTGAATAAGACAATGTGCGAGGGGCATGGCTGTTAAAGTTACTTTTGGGTGACAGTTTCTAATACATTTCTTAGAAACAGAAAGCTTATTGATAAATAAAGTGGTATGGAAGCCAGTACAGGAATAGATTCTGGGGCTCAATATTGGTGGGAAAGGAGTGAGATATGGAGATAAGATAGGATTAATAGAAAGGTCAAATTTAGAAAAGTATTAGTATGTCCCCCTTCCCAGCACATACGCTCCACCATGCGTGTTAGGTATATTCACATTTGTCCCAGCCAAAAACCATGTGATCTATCCTTAAACAAACACAAAATCCTGTAAAGAAGTAGGGGTTGTCAATGGCCATGCTAGAGCTGGTCTTATAAAACTCCTTCAGATATTTCAGACTAGCCAACAGTCAACTCCCTGCCCACCACAAATAGAAGAAATCCATATACCTGCCTAGATTAGTCAACTGGATCCTTTACATTTAAATATGAACACACCAAGATCAACAGGTATATGAAGGCCAAAGTAAATAAGCACAATAACTGACTCCAGAAAAAAAGAAAGGAAGAAAGAAAAGAATTGGAATGGGAGAAGATATTGATCCTATTAAACAAAAACTTGGCGGCATCTATCTTTTTGTTTCATTTAAAAATAATAATAGAACAAAAATGTTTTGAGAAAGTCCAAGTGGTTGCAAAGATAAAACAATCAATGGGAAGATTGGAAGACAAAATTTAGGTGTTCTGCCATAATGTAGAGTGAAAGGGTAAAGAGAAATTATGAAGGATGTATAATATACATCTCTACTGTCATATATGGTAGCCATTTGCCACACTGAGTGCCACAAATAGTCTAAGTGCTCAAGGCATGGCTAGTCTGAAGTGAGGTGTGCTATGCTAATTAAATGTACATCCCAGATTTTGAAGTCTTAATATAAAGAATATAAAACATTTCAGTAATAGCTTTATATTGGTTAAATGCTGAAATAATATTTTGGATAAAAATACATAAAATATAATTACATAAAATGTTATTAAAATTATTTTTACTGCTCTCATTTTACATTATTAATGTGGTAGCTAGAAAAACTAAATTTGCATAAGTAGTACACATTTATGGCTCATGTTATATTTCTATTGGACATAATTGCTAGCGAGGTGACTCCAAAAGGTTCAACTTCTGATTAGTAGAATTTCATGAAAGGAGAGTTTGGAAAGAAGGAATTTTTCTAAGCACTAATGGATAGAAAGTTTCTGGAGCCTAAAAAAGAATCATCACTCATGAAAGCAGAAGATCTCATGGAGAAAGAGAGTTTACTGAAATTATAGAAATTGTAAAAATAATAAAATGAAACAGGAAGCTGATGCCTATAGAGCTCCGGTAAGAAACATATATGCAAGCTTCTCTGTACTTCCAGATAGAAGAGAATGAAACTATGCATTCAAAGTTACAGAGAATCTCAAATTCCTACCAGCTGTTTTGTCAAATAAGCATGAAAACATTAAAGACTTTTTTTTAGATATGACAACAGCTCAGATAGTTTACATCCTTTCCAAGGAAGCTGGATGGAGATGTATTTCAATAAACATAGGGTGGAAACCTCCCAAAAGAGAAAGTCAGGGGGAACAAAAATACAGAATGGAGTCAGAAGTCCCCTTAATGGACATCCCAAGACACAGCTGTGTGACATGCCTCTAAACTAGAAGAGGGACCATGCTTAAGTAGCTTATCTTCAAAGAGGAAGACTGGAATGGATCCCAAATAACTGATGCAGAGTGCAAAAACGCCTTGCTCTGATGTGGGAGGATGCTTCTTTTCCAGAGGAGGAAATTTAAGGACACGGACACTCTAGAAACTGCATGCACACATGCTCACACACACACACACACACACACACACGATAGAAGGTCATAGTGGGACTATGAAGAAAAGGAAGATGTGGCATGATTTTCTGCAAACTGATGAGCAGGAGGAATTGGATCCGTTAGGTCTTCACAGGAAGAGCATGCTCCTTCCAATTGAATAAGAATTGTAACATGGAACTTGGAGGCAACTAGCTTCAGCTCATAACTTAACCAAGACATAGTACTGTAAGCTTTGTTTGTTAGTTTTAATTCTAACATCCAACCTCTGGGCAGTGCTTGGAAGAATAAATTACGATGATAGCATGGAGTATTTCTGTTACAATATAAAAGCTGATGTGTAAGTTGGATGATGGAAGTTAGAGGGAAAAAGCCTGCATCAGAGAGGAAGATGAAGGCATTTCAAGAAAATCAGTTGGAGTTAAATTGTTTATTGTGCACATAAAAGAACAGTTTAACAATTAGGAGACCTTGAGCCAGGGGCAAGCCACTTTCAGCATTTAGAGCACAGTTTACAAAGTGTTAAAGAGGAGGTCTTTTGACTTGTTTTATGATTGGCTGTTTTCCATTAACATTCTTTTAGAGCAAAGCAGAACTATTTAGGTGGATTTGCTTATACCTGGTTGGTTTGGTTTCTCTAAATTCTGCTAACAAGATGGTAAAGCATATGTTTTGAGTTGTGTTTATGATTAGAACGAGTGTTTCCAGAACATCAGGATGACTTTGTTATATGCTTATGGACAATTGGGTTTGGCTGTGACTTCCAAGTTTGTTTATTTTTTAAGAGTACCGGTCACAATAGCTTACCTAGAAGGGAATCCATCCACTCTGGGCACTATTTGTTGACTTCCAAAAATAAACTCATGCAGTGGTTATAATAAAATTATGGAAAAGAAAGAGGGGGGTTTGGGATGCACCAAAATCTTATTTTTTATAGCAAGGAGTCAAAAATGATAAGCTGAGAGATCAGAACAAAGCTATTAAAAATATACTTAAAAGCACTACAGTGACAATCACCAAAACAAAAACAAAACCAGAAAGAGGTAAGTGAGAGAGAGGGAAGGCCTGAGAACGAGATTGTTGCTTTGATTACAAGCCATTCTGCTCTGCTTCATTTTTAAACTCTGTGCACTCTGGGTTGCTTCTAAAATTCATTCATGTTAAACTCTTGTGAGGGTCATTCTGGTTTTGACCAGTTGCCCAGCACTCACCTTGGGCTTCAAGTACTGCTAGTTGTGCAACTCAATGGTGCTGTGGCAGGTGGGGAGATCTCTGCAGAGGGTCTCCACCATCCTTCATTTCCATAGCAACATAATGAGTCTGCTACCATGAATCTTTCCATTCTCCATCCTTAGTTCTCCGCCCAAAGATAATAGCCTTTCAGTTCATAAACCTGTTTGGGGCTGGTGATGTATCTCAATGGTAGACCACTTGCCTATCATGTGTGAGGCCCTGGGTTCAATCCCCAGCATTGCCAAGAAAAAAAAATCAATCTGTATTTCTTATTCATTGTAAAAGTTTTGATTTGGAAGCTAGAATGTCTAAGCTTTGAACACCAGAAAAGGATAGAACTTCTGCTCAACCAGACACCTTAGTGGCCTCTTGGAGAGACACATCCCTTTGTACCTTGCAGCTTCTCCCAACCCTTCATTTCACAACTGAAGAAAGTGCACCAGAGAACGGAGTCACTTGTGTAATAATATGTAGGGTTTTATGATTAAAAAAAAAAAAGTTTAGCCAGGGGCCAAGAACCAGGCCATCTTGATTCCAGATGATTTATATTCAAACAGCTTGTATTTCCAAATGTTTTTATTTTGAAGAAAAAAAAATTTAATGTATTTTTATGCGAGTGTACACATAACATAAGGCTATGGCATCCGTCTGTTTTGGCCACTTCTGGGCATCCTCACTTACCCTGGCATCTAGAGAACATGTGTTTAGATAATTCAAAGCATTCTTTCCATCACAGCACTAAATTCCTGTTTCTGACTTAAATTGCTCAGATGGGTCCCTGTTCCCTGATCTTAAGTCACAAATTCCAGACTCCCCATTTGGTTTGACATTTCCTTAAGGTAATGATTTACCGGCTGTGCCTACACCCTGCTGTTTGTCCTCCCTATTACTGACTCCATCAAGTAGTCCAATTCTCATTTACCAGAAATTATTCTAAGGCTCCTAGTACATTTGTATGACTGCAGTTTATTTCTTTGCTTGTTAAATAGAAAACCGAGCTGTGTTCCCAAGTATTGTTTTTCTCATTAGACATCGTTGGTAAATCTGCTCTTTTTTTTTTTGGCATTTGTTTACTCCTACATCCTCTTCTCCAACTGTCATACATTTTTCAGTGGCTGGACACCTAATGAGACAGAGTCAGAAGATGTTTCCAAGCGATCCGACTTCCCAGGCTGTGACAAGCCGGAGCTTGGATTTTCAATTAAAAGAAAGTTGAAAAGAGAGAGAAGAAGAAAGCAAGCAAGTAATTAAGCAGCAACAGGGTCTTGGCAGAAGTTGTTCAATGAATTATTTAATGAAGCAGTTTGGTGCAAGGAGACCTGGCTCCCTCTGGCTCTTGCTTCCTGTAAAACCCAGGGTGGCTGCTTCTTGCCCTCTTTGTCATGCTCTGACAAAAAGCTCCACTCTGTGAGACTGTGAGATCTGTGAGACTTGGGAAAGTGGGGATTTGTGTGACCAATGCTTTTCACTGAGTTTGTCAGCCTGAGAAGACTCTGCCATGAAAAGGCTTTCTGGCTAGGAGCTTTGTTTGGGTATTCCCAGCACCCCAACCCAGTGAGGGTACATGAATAGGAGTGGCTCTCTTTGAGAGGTAGCCTGGCCTAACACCAGGGTTTCACCATCCTCAAGGTCCAGGGGATCCAGGGCCTAGTCAGGTTGAAATGACTGAGGAGGGAATCTGGAAGTTCAGGTTTTTATGTTTTATCTCCCTCATCTTAGCAATGAATCCAAAACACATTATTACACCCTTCTGGCCAACTGCTGACTAGATTCAACCTCTGAGCCGCCAATTTAATTTGCAACCTCTGCGCTCAAGCATGTGAATAAGGGAAGAATTCCAAGAAGAGAAAGGGATGAGAATAAGAGAGGGCACATGCTACTGAGCTTGAGTCTCCACACCCTCAGGTACCAGTGATTTTTGTGTCTCAACCTCCCCCAGAGGAGAATAGAAGAGTAAAGTTCCTTATGTGCACATCTGGGCTTAACCATCCCAACCTGAGGCCCCTGGGGTGGAAATGAGTGGGTGCTGTTGTGTGTCTCCATTTGCAGGATATCTCTCTGATGAAGACAATTTGTGTGTGTTGCTTTGTAGGGTGTGTGTCTCAGTGTGTGCCATGTACAGCAGAATCCCCCAAAGGAAACAAGAACACATTTGAATAATACAGGGGACTAACGGAAGGGACTAGAGGAAGTGATATGAGCGGTAAAGAATGACTTCAACTTTTCAAAAGGAAGTCTTGAGGTACTAACAAGGGGGAAAGCATATAGAGGGTGCCTAATAATTGTCTTTGAGGATCTGCTACCAAGTTCATCAGCTGCAATGTGGTTGATCATAAAGGATTCCATGTGAGACCAGGAACAGGAAAACACATCTAGGAAAAGGAAGAAACATTGAAAGAAAAAGACTAATGTCTGTCCTGGGAGGGAGTAGGACTGATTTTGAGAAATCAGGCAGCCATGTCCTGGGGGCTACAGGAATGTTGAGAGGTGTCTGTGCATAGTGAGACAGACACTCCTATGGACTGTGCACCTCCAGGTGGTGAGATACCGTGAAGACAGTGCTTAGTTCTTACTAGGTTCTACCTCTAGTGAAGAGGAGGCTACTAGTAGCCTATTAGGCTTGTCTCTAGTTGAGTCCAAATGCTGGCCTGTGCCTATCTGTGTCCAGGGAACGTTTTAGGACACTATGGTAGTTCTGCAACAGGAAGTCAATTGTGTGTGAAGAAGCCACATACCCACACTAATCAGAATGGCTGTCATGTCCCCAGTCCTTCCGACAGTGAAACAAGGGATTTACTGGTGTTATTTAATTTAATCTAATCTTCACAATACATTTAAGAAAGGCATTATTTTCCTCACCTTGAAGATGAAAAAGCTGAATCTCAGAAATATTAATTTACTAGTTCAAAGTCATACGATGTATAAGGGGCAGAGCCTGGCTTTAAAGCTCTGTTTGGTTTGACTCCAAAGGCAGTGGATAATGAATACAGTTTTTATTATACTATCCTTCATAAAGGGTTGTAAGGGTATCACTGGGCTAGAAAAGGATGGGGATTTTCTATCACTGAAAGGAGAGCAGAAAGAGAAAAAAAAGGTTAACTGGGGCTTGTCAGTTGCAGGGAGCTCACCCAAGGTCGCATGCTGCCTGACCAGCAGGGAGAGGTGATAAGGGAGATTGGAGGTTGTTCAAGGAAAGAAGGACTTTACTTATTTTTATGTCAATCATAAAGGATAAAGTTAGTGGTTGAGAGAAGAAGTTCAAGAGATGAAAATGTAAAAGATTTTCAGCAGACATGACAGAGTCCCCTGATTGTCTCTCTGCTTCCTAACTGTGCCTCCTATCTTTTTTTACCCAGCTCCCTCATTCCATGAAGTCTGATTGGTTGATGAACTGTGAGACTTGTAAAAACAGTTCTTGTAAAATATTGTTCTCATGTTTGGGGGAGCTTCCTCACAGACCATAAAAACCAGAAATAATTCCCCTAAGTCCTAAGTTTTGGTTAAAGAAAAAAACTTCGAATGATGCCTATACTTCAAGGACAACCACTCAAATGTCCCCTTCCTGGTCTATAAAACCCTGACCCAGTGCCAGCTGGGCAGTGTCCTGTCAGCTGGCCAGCCAGATGTGTATCAGCAGAATCAAACTTTTACCTCTATGGAAGCACTTAATTTTCTTTTAAAAAAACAAATTTTTGGACAAAAATTTGTGAATTCTCCTGTTTTCCTCTGTATTTTCCAGGTAAAGAAGGCCACTTGTCTCTTCTGTCCTTCCCTCCTCAGAAGACACATGGCTGATTCTTCCTTCCCAGTTTCTACCCATTTCCTGAATCTTTCCCTTTTTTTTTCTTCTAAATTTTTGTTCCCTCATTAGCTTCTCTTTCAAATAGCTCCCATTCCCTACTTTACTATTTCCATTCCCTCAAACTTTTTACAATCCTGTCACCTTCTCTACCCATTTGTATTTCTACCTCATTTTCTTAATAATCTTTTAAAAAAATCATGACCTTTAGCTTTTGGTTATTTTCATTATGACTGAGAAAACGTCTCCCTCAAGATTCCACAGTGAACTCCTGACTACCTGCCCCTCTGGTGCCCACCCCCCGCACACCAGGAGCTTCATGGTCCTAGAAAACATGGTGGACATTGGCCCCTGAAAGTTTCCCTCTGGGATTCCTGCCTTTCTGCATTACTACCCCAGACTTCTCTGTGAAGAGCCCCTGTCCTCTTTCCTCTCTGGTTGGCATTCTGTCCTCCAGTTTTCCCTTTGGAGATGTTATATCCTGAACACTGAAACATCTACAGTTGACCTCTTGGTATTTCCATCTAGATCTTTCTCTTAAGACTGCATTTCACATAGGTGTGACTTTAATTATGTCAAAAATAGAGTCTTTTTTGATAAAACTTCTTTTGTAGTATAAAGAAATCGTCTTGATTTCTTTCCAGAACAGAAACTGTTCTGATTTCTAAAAGTCCTTCTAGTTAACCACACTCGGAAGTTCAGGATCACTTTTGGTCCTTCTTTTTCTCAAGCCCTGATCTTTATTAAAATTCTAACACTTCTCTCCAGCTCAACAAAGCCGCAGCAGTGGATGCCTTCGGTGGCTCAAGTGCTGAGCCCTGTGCTGGATGGAACTAGCCATCATCAGGCCTCCCCAGAAGGCCTGCATTCATGGACTGTGTGTTCTCCATACCAGCCCCACCAAGCCTTGCTCCTCACTTCCATGCTATTAAGCAGTTCTCTTACTGCTTACTTACATTTTGCACACCACTGAAAGATGCAACTCTTATCATACTCTACTACCTAGACAACGCATTAAAAAGTTTAAGAAAAAATGCTGATCGTTTCTGAACTTTCCATTTATTCTAGCTTAAAACCCTCACCATTTTTTTTTCTTTTTGCTTCTATAATGGTGCCTTTGCTGCCAAATTCATTTACTTGCTGGTTTTTGAGCATTCTTTACATTCAAACTATATTTCTTTCCTAAAATATACCTCATAGCTGGATAACCACCTTTAAAAAATCTAGCTATCCTCCAAGAACCTTTAAATGGCAAGTTTCTTCACTGGTCTTTATTTTCACCTTGGAGTAGAGTTATTCTCCCTAGCCTCTGAACTTTTAAGATTGTTTTTTGTGTGTGTGTGTGTGTGTGATATGTTTTTAGTTTTTCATATTATATGACTTGGATATTTTGTTTTTCATTTTTTGGTGCAGTTTAGTAGTACATAATGGTGGGATTTGTTGTTACATGCATACATGCACACAGTATAACAATACAATTTGGCCAATCTCATTCCTCCTGTGTATTCCTATCCCTTCCCTCCTTCTTCCCCCTGTTCCATTTCCTGTATTATACTGATTTCCCATCAATTTTCATGAGATTCCCCTTGCTACCTTTCTTTTCCAGCTTCCAAATATGAGGGGAAACATAAGACTCTTGACCATCTGAGTTTGGTTTATTTTGCTTAACATGATGGTCTCAAGTTTCATCCATTTTCCTGCAAATGTATATAATTTCACTTTTCTTTATGGCTAAATAAATGTAATATTTGTACACATACTACATTTTCTTTATTCATTCTTCCTTTAATGGATACCTAGACTGGTTCCATAGTTTGGCTATTGTGAACTGTGCTTCTGTAAATATGGATATAATGCTATAGTATAATGACTTTGATTTTTTAGGATAAGTACCAAGGAGTAGTATACCTGGGTCATATGGTGATTCCATGCCTAATCTTTTGAGCAACCTCCCTACTGATTTCCATAGTGGTTGTACTAATCTACAGTTCCACCAGCAGTGTAAAAGTGTTCCTTTTCCTCCACTTCCTCTCCAGCCTTTATTATTGTTTGTTTTCATGATGGCTGCCATTTTAACAGGAGTTATGTGGTGTTTTTAAAAATATCAATGAATAACCAGTATTTTTCAACTAATCCATTGCAAACTGATAGTCTGTAAATTACAATAAAAATAGAGCACAAATAAAATGAAATAAAAGGGCTTGCACAATATTAAACTCTGAATTTCACTATTATATTCATTATTCAAGACCTTATATCTTATGGATGTTACAGCAATGCTAGATGATTCAAAGTCCCTACACAGTTACCCTCAAATTGGGTTTTCCCCATTGTGGACAAGCAATAAATGGTGCCCAGTCCAGCCATATCTGCAAATTCCACTGTGGGTAGTAGTGCTTCAGGCTAGAGCATTGACTCTACCACTTGTATATTAATTGACTTGGAGCAAATTGTATGTGCATTTGCCTTATGGATAAATATCCATCGGATAAATCATCTAAGATGATGTGGATTAGGTCTTAAACATTTTTGTATCTCTCCCAACCCAACAAAATGTTGGTGACAAATATTTATGAAATGACTGACTCACTGAACAATTGAAAGACTTATACACATACAATATAGTTTCTCTCTTTTGATATGAAAAAATTCCCTAGAAACATTTTACATTTAGGTACTTAATGTAAACTACATTATAAATTTATCTTTTGGCTTCTGTTTTTCTTTTCTCCTCTGTCTAAATTAGGTTCTTGACCTTCTCTTACTGTCACCACTAGCAGCCATAGCTAATAATCATGTTTTTATTGAAAAAGCAAATTCTAGTAAATGAAATCTGATTTCTATTAAAATGGCAGGTTGTGGATATTAATATCAAACAAGAAATAGTCTTTGCTTGGCCTTGAACCTCTTATATTCAACTTTTATTATTTTGTCTTATAATTTTAATACTGTGCTATCATAAATTTGTAGACTGACATTCTCATGTATTCTAAGCAAACATTGAATTTTTTGATAAAACTTCTTTTGTAGTATAAAGAAAATGATTGAAAACTGAATGTAGTACCTCTTTCCATGTTGCTACTATTAAATAAGTAAAGAATAAAATTAAGCCAACTTTTACAGAAAAGATTGTATTAAATCTAGTTTGAAAACGTAAGGCAGGGCAGGAAATATTGCTGATTCTCAACTCCCATCATAAGAAGATCTCAGAATGAGAGGACCTTAACCCCAACAAAGACCCTTCCAAAAGTGTCCAAAGATCAAACATCTGAGGCTAACTGAGGTTATCAAGACTTCAGTTAGAGAAGAAAAGAAATCAGAAGTCCTAAAAATCAAAATGATAGAGACTCTTTGAATGAAAAAGCAGGTAATGATCTGCTAATAGATAAAGTAACTTTCCCTCATTATGGGCTTTTAGTGGAATATGTCTGAGAAAAAACATCATATTTGTTCTTGAATGGTATTCCTTCCATTTAGGTTTCCTCACATATTTTCATGGCTTGATAGTTATTTTCAGTGTCAAATAATATGCTATGGTCTGGAGATATCCCAGTTGATCCATTCACCTGTGGAATGATATCTTGACTGATTCCAAGTTCTGGCAATTATGAGTAAAGCTGACATAAATATCCATGTGTAGCTTTTTTGTAGACTTGAGTTTTCTTCTCAATCGGGTAAATACCAAAGAGTGTGATTACTGGATTGTGTGGTAAGGTTATATGTAGTTTTGTGAGAGAATGTCATACTGTTTTCCAAAGTGACTGTACTATTTTGCATTTTCACTAGGAATAAATGAGAGTCCCTGTTGTTCCACATCTTCCCCAGTATTTGGTGTTGCCAGATTTTGGTCATTGTATTACATGTGCTGAATGCATCTCATTTCTGTTTTATTTGCATTTTCCCATTAACACATGATGTGGATTTTTTCATGTAGGACATTTTTTTTTTTGATGGAGGGAACTGGAGTTTTTAGTACAAAGGACTTGAAATAAGGATTTAAATTTGGGGTTATGGCTTATGTTGGCCCAAACCACTTGGGGAAATCTCTTTGTCCTGGGGACCCCAAAAGAAATTAAAAATGGTTTCAACTTTAAATATTGAAGCAATTATGTTTTTAACTTTTATGAAATTGTTTAATCTCTTCAGTATAGGGGTTTTATTGCTTGAATAAACTCATGAAGCAAAAAAGAGCAGAAAGGAAATAAGAAGAGGGCTTGTTTGCCCTAGTCCTTCCTAAGTTCCAGTAAATACACAGTAGCTCTAAGTTCCATATGGGCAATTGGTAGCTCTGAAATGGGGCCAGTTGGTAAGTGGGGAAGGCAGAATAACACTCAGAGAGTGTCCCATAAAAGGTATCATCAAGCGGATATCAAGAAAGAGGAGAGAAGAAAAGATCTTGAGTGCATATCAAGGGAACAAAACAGGAAATATAAACCAGTAAAATTTTATAGAATAGAATGACTATTATGAATTTTTTTTAAAGATTAGAAATATTTTAAACTAGAAAAATCTTGACATAAATAGAATATTGCAAAAAAAAGTTTAAGGAAATACATTCATATGAAAATCAAGTAATGTTGATATTTCTAATACTATCTAGCAGAAAGTAAAAACTAATGATTGCTAAGTTTTTATCTGAGATATAATAGAAAGTGTATATTTTTTTGTAGTCAGACAGATATGGATTAAAAATCAGCTTTCACTTCTAGTGCTTATGAGAACTTGGACTATTCATTTTAGTTTATTCTTATGAGAAACAAAATGGTATTGGCAATTTCCCATAGGAAAGAGAAACATGAGTCAATCAATATACCTAGCTGCTTCATATGCATCATGTGTCAGTATTAGACTTCGAGTCAGTGTTGGTATTAAAATTGGTCCTGGAGTTGGTATTAGTGTTCATATTGTAGGCATACCCCCTTTTTAGTACCTTTCTAAACATTTTCAGTCAAGTGGAGATGTATATGAATTTGTATTTCTCAAAGAAATGACTGACAAGTGTGAATCCTGATACTGTGGATTGATATTATATGAGAAGTGAACAACAATGGTTTAGAATATTATTCTACATGGGTGAAGATGAAAATGGCATAAAAATTTGACAAACATATATTCCCAACATAGAGACTGAATAGGGTGTTCAATTGTTGTCATATTTTTTATAAATCATTGTTGTATTTTCGTAAAAAAGACTGGATAAATTCAGTGTTTGGAATAAACACTCAGCTGAGACAGGAGCATGTTTAATTATGTTTACCTTCCTTGGTTAGGCTGACAAATGAAAATAATTTTAAATTCAACAAATTTTAGTTGGTCTAATGTTCAAAAGATATTTTCTTGATAAATATTTGCTACTTGTTAAACATTATGTATATTGCTGCTGCCAAAGATCAACAGTTTAAATGATCCACATAGCTTTTAAAAATGTTTTTCTTTTATTATTTTGTAGAGACTGATTTGAGAAATCCACCAAATATAATTATAAGAAATATATCATATATACATATAAAACTAAGAGTGCTATGTGTTATTGTGTGTGTGTGTGTGTGTGTGTGTTTTGAGATGTATTTATTATTCTGAAGGTTAAATGGATGCTCCCTGGTTATGAAACTCTTGATATATAGGAATTAAATTTTACCTCATTTATTCCACAGGGTTTATTATTTTTTAGAGGCAGACAATGCTGCATTATGTAGAGAAAATTAAAGTTGTCAGGCTCATGAATCAAGGCCTTAAGGTGAGATTGCAAGTGAAAGGTAGATATCACAAGAAGGCATTACGTTGCCAATCATTGGTGATTTTTCAAGTCTAGGACTGTGGAGATGGTACTTGGCTGCAAATTAAGAGGGAAGTCAAGGGCAGTTTAAGTGAGGATAGCATTCAGATCCTATGGTTTCTCTCCATGATGAGGAACAATCCCCTTCTCCTTGTTAAAAGAAAAGGTGGTGATCAGGTTTGAGGCTCCTCCTGAAATTCTTTGAGCTTCTGCAGAATCTCTGGAGCATTTATCTCCAACTCACTTTTTCTTAGGTTTTACTGTACATATCAGGATTATTATGTACCTTGAGTATATAAAATATAATTTTTTTGACCTTGCAAACTTTGAGTTACAAATAACTCTCTGAAATGGAACAGTTGCATAATTTGGAAAATATTTTTGCAGTTTTCAGTCAAGTAGTGAACATTAGCCCAGAATATACATAATTTTTATTGTGGTAAAAATGTAGAGAAAGATAAATTTACAGCATGTTGACAAGTTGCTCAGGACATCCTACATAGGAATAATTGCATAAAATGTGAATTATCTATTCAACTCTTGGGCAAAAGTTGAACATTAGCAATGATACACGTATTTTACTGCAATAAAGGTTTTATGAGAAAATAAAATTACATCGGCAAAATAGTGTTCTTCTTTCTTTGAGAAATCAATTCAATTCTGACCAATATTCTCATCACATTTCTGGAAGTTATTTTTGACACTGGCCTGTAATAAGGACATATCATGATCAATTATTTAATAGTTTCGGAATTAGACCATTGTTCAACTATAGTTATCAGCTTCTGTCCACTCTTTTTTATTCTTGATAACTTATTTTCAACAATGACAACGGAAATGAACATATCCTTTTTTCATGAAAAGATGCTAATTTAAAATTAAATATGCAAATTCTTTGCAAACTTATGATGGTCTTGGACCTCTAAAATAGTGTCTTTAGAGAGAAAAAATAGTTTGTCGCATTATCATTTCCTCTGTATTTTAGAATGTTGTAAGAGAAACTGTTTTTGAATGAGGGTATAACAAACCTGTTATAAATGTAGCTTACTATGATAACTTATTCCCTCTCCCTTTTATTACACCTGTGACAAAGAAATGCTCTAGCTCCATGGATTAGAAGGGAAAGTTTCTGAGATGAATTATCTTAATCTTTTCTGACACTTCCTGGACCTTCAATTATTAAGTACAGGATATTGACTCTTAAACATGGGGAATGAGGGAGAAGAAATTGCTATGTACTAAAATTTCTAAGATAGTCTCAGTCCTCATTTTAATGTTTGATAAAACTGTGTACATGATGTGACATTCCAGATTAGACTACAATGTTCATTCCTCCAGTTTTTAGTGGAGAAAATGGAATCACTGCATATAGCTATTCTTCATTTTCTTTGATGCTAATGTAGCAATGATTATTATCTCTATCATAGGAAGGAGTACATACTGATTTAAAGAGATAATTGAGAAATAAATGATAATTCTGGAGCACATAATACTTGATTAATGATAGCATAAGTACATCCAAATTAAGAATTATTTTCAACACCATTACACATTTCTCATTTGCTCCAACGAAGTTGAAGTTTAGGAGAGAAAAATTCTGGGAGGATAGTGCCAAACTGAAATCATAAAAAAATCCCTAATGCAAGACTCAAGAAGCCAGTAATATATAGGCAGATCAACCACAAATGAACTATAGCAGTCTGAGTCACTTGATGGCAATCTGGGGAATGAAAGAATAAGCTTAAAATTAAAAACAACACCATAGCTACATAATTAAAGTGACTTTCTGCCTAATTAACTTCTGTAATGCAAAAGTAGTATGTTGATACTCAGGGTTATTCAATTTATGTGTTTCACATTTTTATTATGAAACCTTCTAATTTAGATAATCCAAAATTGTACTGAACAATTTTTATTATTTTAAAATATTTCAGGATGGGTAGTCAGATATTATGCATATATTTCAATACTGTAAGTTACATAAAGAGAAATTCTACTCTAAGAGGGCTGTAGCATTTTTATTAGAAAATACAAACTTAGGAGTTCTACTGTCTTTACTTCTGATTGACACTAGGTGCATCATTAACTGTTGGAAATGGATTTCCACCAGTGAAACGGCAGGCTTACTAATTAGCATAATGTGTGTTGTAAATGAGCTTTCATTGGTGAAATTGATGGTATTTGTGACACTTGAATTGGGGAAAACATTTAACTGATTCTCCATATTATGTGAATTGGGTCTTAAAATGTATGGAGAACATGATCTTTTCTTTTTTCTCTTTCCCTTACTTTTTTCTCCGGAATTTCCTCCATTCTTCCCTCCCTTTTTCACTCTGCCTCCATTTTCCCTCTCTTCCTCTTTTCCTTCTTTCTTTTTTTTTTCTCACTAAGTTTGCAGTCAGTTTAAGAATTTTTTAAAATGTGAACTCTATGAAAATGTGAAACAGGTTTTTGGAGTAAAGTTTTCTTTGTCATTAATTTGGCTTATGCATATGCTTCCTTCAGTTTGCCTGGTACTTGTCATCAGTGTAGAGAATGAATCTAGTTCTAAGTTCTATGTGAGGTGTAGGTATGTAGACCCACATGATAGATCTTTGTTCAAATCTAAACTCTCTCTCTCTTAATAATTATATGATGATTGTAGCTGATATGTGAGTCTTGATTTCTGTGAGAACACATCACTTTTAGGGTGCTTTACCTACTAATTGAGATAGCTTGCATAAAGCTCCTAGCATGGTGTTTTATCCATAGTAGGTTTTTAATAACCACGAACTCATTAACTCATTTCTTCCCCCCCACTCCCTTGACATTGCTGCCTATGGTGAATATGTGTTTACTTGACTGGGCTGAGATACCCAGATAACTTATATTATTTCTGGGTGTGTCTGTATTTTTATAAGAGAATAGCATTTCATTTAGGGAAATGAATAAAAGCAGATGGCCTTCCACCATGTGAATGGGTAACATCTAATCTGTTGAGAACTAAAATAGAGGGAAAAAAAAAGAAAAGCAGAGGAAGGGTAAACTTGCTCTTTTGAGCTGAGACACCCATCTTCTGTCTAGATATTGGCACTCCTAGTTCCTTGGCTTTTGGATCAGACCATGACATACACCATCGGCCCATCATTTTCAGGCATTTGGACTTGGGATTCATTCTACTGACTTTCTTGATTCTCCAGCTTGCAGTCCATGGGACTTCTTGGTCTCTGCAATTGCATCAGTCAATTCCTGTAGTAAATCTCCTCTCATCTCTATCTATCCTATTGGTTCTATTTCTTTGAAGATCTCTAACATACTGCCTTTGAAAATATAAATTGTGTGTGTAAAGTGTGTGTGTATGTGTGTGTGTGTGTATATATATATATATATATATATATGTATATATATATATATATATATATATTCACTTACTTTCTGTTAAGATTTATTGAAGTATAGTAAGTATAATCAGGTACTTTAAAGTATACAACTTGACTAGTCTTGACTTATGAATATTCTTTGAAAACCATCCACTTTTACAGGCCACAACATTTTCCGTTTGAAATCCCTTGTGCAATTTGTGGTTATCTAGTTTTTCTATTCCACTTTCTCTATTGTCTGCTTAAATTGTAGCCAGGGTGTATATGATCAGATCTGAACTTTTGAGCCAGGCCTATACTTCAACATTTAGTCCTTACATTTTTCTCCAGTCTTATTTCCCTTGAATTCTTCATTATAGCAATGGGTTTGTTCTTCCAGTATGCCTAGTAACAAGGCCATATTGTTCTCTCTAAAGTACTATTCTGCCCTATGGACATCTTGTCTGTTAGAATCTTACTGTTCCTTTACATTATCAGCTAAAATCTCATATCATTTATGAAGAAGTATCATGATGGTAACATTCTTCCTTTTGGTTACCTCAACTACTTTGTACCATGGTGTTTGCTACATGAATGTAGGGTACTTGAATAGATCCCAGGTCAGTGTCCTATACAGAGTAGGAATTTAATAAATGTTATTTCAATAAAACAAAGTGAATTGAATAGCTTGACTCACTACATTTATGTATTCACATACTTGACAGATACTTAACACTTTATCAGGGCACATAATATGTAAAGGCTGAGTGGAGGGGATACAGGTATAAAAGAAGCATCATCTCCCCCACAATCTGGTGAGGATAGAAAAGTGAGCAGAGACAGTCACAGCTCAGTACAAGGTGTGCAATAAAGATGAGAATTGGGTCAAAGAGAGCTCACAGCTTGGATTCAGCTCCACTTGCTCAGTGCCCAGTGGGAAGGTATTCCAGTGGTGTCAGAGCTGATGTTGCAAGCAGAACTGGAAATTTATACTTTTAGATGTACTCTCATTCTGTAATGTGGGCTCAAGTTTCTTAGACATGATTTTGACCAAATGAAATGATTTTGAGGCATGGCTGCAGCCTGCAGGACATCAGTTTATGAATTCTGCTCTTCTACATTAGGCAAGGTAATGTCATAGTCACTTGTGATATGGACGGAGCCTACCAGTGGGCCTAAGAAACCATCACTGAGAAGGACTTTGTGCTGTGTGATATGGTGTGGGAACTACTTTTCTATCAACTCGCCTACTTCCTCTCCTGTACCCTCTCCTATCAGAGCATCTCAGAATTCTATTTTGAGTTCTCTACAGTCTACACATACCCTGAACTGAGGCCAACTCTCAGATGTTATGTTTTTTAGCTTCATGGTAGAGAAATAATTCTACATTATACTTATTAAAGAAGAAAAACAAAAGATAGATCAAGAACGTGCTCTATTTAAAACCTTTGTAGAGACCATATTATTTTTAGAAGTGAAAAATATTCTTAAGTATTTAATATGCAGCCGTGAGGTCCCAGTCTCTTATTTATAGCTCCTTTTCTTGGCCCTTTATATTAATCATAGCTCAGTTGATGATAACAAAAACTTCTTTAGAAACTTCTCTGGCATTTTACAAAAGAAGTGACTTAATATAGGGAATTTGGTGTTTAGAAAATTACTGTTGATCTAAGAGACCAGGTCTCCAGGATTGACTCTCAGTGAACAGCACAGAGCTATATGGCCACAGGGGTTGGCTGTATCTCTGCTACACTCAGGATGAACATGCTGTATAGTTCTGAGATCTGGAAATCAGGAAGCAGTTGCCAGGTGACTGCAGGTACACACAATCCTAGCTGAATTCCAGGGGTAAGGTGTATGTGACCAGTTCAGAGAGAACCCACATTTATTAGATAGACACACATTAGTACTGCAAATATTTTGCATGCCAGCATTCCCTCTCTACCTAGGAGATTTCTAAATTCAAATAAGAAAGATGCATCTTATTAGTGAAACTTGTATAGTATCTGGAACGATCAACCTCAACATAATCTTTTACAAATGCAATTTCATTTTATATTATTGAATTTTCAGAACATCATTTATTATTTATTTAAACTTTTGTCTGTTTTTAATTAGAGCTTTATATTATACATATCCTTGTTTTTAAAATATATTTTTAATATAAAATAATGTAGTATTTTTTTTTACCTAAAAATAGATACATGGCTCCTATACTGCAGAAAAAGATGTTGAGTCCACCTACCTTCTATGTTCATTACTTTGATATCCATGTGAGCTCTCTTTGCACATGTAACCTTAAAAACAACAACTGCTTATTGGTGTACGGGGGAAAAAAATCACATTCTCAATTGCCAGAAATAATGGTAATTTGCTCCAGGAAGGTGACTATATTGGAACAGCAGTGATAATTGGAGTCATCACCTAATTAAGTGATGATAAATCATGTTCATAAAATCATCTTTTTTAAACAAATATTTGGTTTAAGAACAGTTTTAGAGAAAAATTGCACAAATAGTGTAAGTATTCACATTTACCCTATGCATACATTCCCCATTTCTAATATATTATTATGTAATCTGTCATATTTGAACAATATTCATACATCATCATTAGCTAGAGTCCACGCTTTATTTGGATTTTCTTAGTTTTTGATTAAAGCCCTTTGTTCCAGTACCCTGTCCAGGATAGTGCATTATGTTCAGTTATCAGATCTCCTTAGATTCCTATTTCTTACAGTGTTTCTAACTCTCCTCCTCCTCCTCGCCTTCCCCTCCTCCTCCTCCTCCTTTTCCTTCTTCTTTTTTTCAAATGACCTTGACAGTTTTAAGGACTACTGGTCAGGTATTTTTTTCAATATCTCAATTTGGATTTGTCTGATGTTTGTCTCATGGTTAGACTGGGGGCTGTGGGTTTTGGGAGGAGAACCCCAAAAGTGAAAAGCCACTCTCATCATATCATATCAAAGATATAATTAACCCCCATGATTTACCACTGTTGGTGTTATCTGTGGTCAATTAGATAAAATGGTTCATCTGTCTTTGGCACAGATCAAATAGTGTATTACCTGGGTATGTTAAATGAATTAATACTCCTGCAACTTCCAAATTTTTTGTGGTGGCCCTACTTTCCATAGGCAGCATTGATCTCATTTCCTGCTCTTGGTATAGAGGAGCTTAGTACTTCCCACATAAGAATGCTCACTCTACAGGACAGGAAACCATTGTGGGATTTGTCAGTTTGTAGGTATGTTTTCTTAACTATGTAGTTCTACTGGGAGATAAACTCAGGTTAAAACTCCACTTATGATATAATTCCTATAAACCCCCTCTCTATAGGTAGGCCCTAATGGTTTATGTTCCCAGAAATGAACAATTAGCTCAGAGGCAATGTTTAACAACCCCCTAATCTGGGAACACTGGGGAACATGACCCTTCCTTTCCTCAGTGTGGAGTCATTAGAGTCAATGGTTTTAGTGCTCCTGCCAAACCACCCAGACCACTGGAGATTTAAGAAGGCCCCTGTCATCCCTCTCTAAGGCTCACCAGTGTTCACTAGTCCTCTCTCCTTATCAAAAGGGAGTGAGTTTGGTGATAGCAGTCAGGGTTCATATTGCTACTTGATCTTTTCTATAAACTTGATGTTGCTATCACCAGAAGGCTGATGAGAGAACATTTTTAAGTAGTCCTTTCCTTTAGTAGGAAAATATCTTTTCTAGTTGCAATTAGTTTAATAACCAGATGCGTGGTTTAGATATTAAGGGTTCTTTTTTATGATAGGAAAAAAAAGAGATGAAAAGAAGAAAATTAAGGTATGTAAAAAAAAAAGCATTTATATTTCTGTCCCTAGGGAAGTATATTCATGTTTTATCTTTATATGCTTAAAATTTCCCCAGGTTTGTTGAGGTATGATTGACAAATGATCTATATTTAAAGTGAACAGCATGATGTTTTATACACATACACACATGTATAGCTATATAATAGAGTAAAATGTTTACTACTAACATATCAATCATCTAACATAGTTACTTTTTGCGTGGTGAGAACACTTTAGATCTGCTCCCATCAAATTTCAAGTATATAATATGCTATTACTGACTATAGTCACCAAATTGCACACTAGGTCTCCAGAACTTTTCATCTTAAAAACATACATTTGTACATTTTAATCAACATTTTCTCCACTTCCAGGTCCTGTTAACTGCTGTTCTGCTCTGTTTCTATGAGTTCAACTTTTTCAGAAGGAAGGAATTTTTTTTTAGAAAAAGAGATTAGAGCATAAATCAAATAGAGAATAGAAAAAGTATAATAAAGATCAACAAATCTACTTTTTAAAAAAATATAACTGATGAATTTAGTTAGATGAACTCATAATAAGAGAAAAAAAGACAAATAAAAATCAGGAATGAAAGAGGAAACATTCCAACTTATAACACAGGGAGCAAAGAATCATAACAGACAGCTATCAACAATTGTTCGCCAATAAATTGATAACCTAGAGGAAATGGATAAATACCTAAAAACATATAACCTTCATAAGATATATCATATCTTACAATATGTTATACCGTATGTTCATATCCATAGATGTAGAAAAATACTGACAGAATTCAACATCCTTTTGTGATAAAAACTATAAAAATTAGGATAGAAGGAATGCAACTCAATACAATAAAGACTATATATCAAAAGCCCACAGTTGACATTGAATGGTAAAATTGAAACTTTCCCTTTATGAACAGGAAAAAGATGAGGATAAAGAGATTGCCAGTTCCATTCAATATTAACACTGGAAGTCTTAAGTAGAACAATCAGGAAAGAGAAGGAAAAACAGGCAAACTAGAAAGGAAGATGTTAAGTTGTCCTTTTGTGAAGATGACATAATCTTACATATAGAAAATTCTAGACTCTACCACAAAACTATTAGAATAAACGAATTCAGTAAAGTTTTAGAATACAAAGGAACATATGAAATCAGTTTTATGTTTCTATACACTGACATCAAGATATCAGTAAAAAATCAAGAAAACAATCCCATTTATAATAATATAAAATAATTAAAATCTGTATACTTAAAAAATAACATTGATGAAAGAAGTTATAGAATACACAAATAAATGGAAGAAAAAACTGTCATCGTGCTAGAAGAACCAATACTGCTAAAATATCCATACTACCCAAAGCAATTTGCAGGTCCAATACAATCTGTATCAAAATTTCAGTGACATTTTCAGAGCAATAAAAATAACCCTATGATTCCTATGGAACCATAAACCCCCAAATAACTAATGTAGTATTTTAAAAAATTCTTTTTAGATATACATGACAGTAGAATGTATTTTGATATACATACATGGAGTACAACTTATTCTAATTAGGATCCCATTCTTGTGGTTGGACATGATGTGGAGTTACCCTGGTCATGTGTTCATATATGAAGATAGGAAAGTTACTCCTGATTCATTCTACTGTCTTTCGTATTCCTATCTCCCACCCCCTTCCCTTCATTCCCCTTTGTCTGGTCCAATAAACTTCTATTTCCCATTTCTTATGGTGTGTTAGTGTCCTTATATTGTAGAGAACATTCAACCTTTGGTTTTTTAGAATTGGCTTATTTCACTTAGCATGCTATTCTGTAGTTCCATCCACTTACCAGAAAATGACATAATTTCATTCTTCTTTATGGCTAAGTAGAACTTCATTATGTGTATATACCACATTTACTTTATCCACTCATGTAATGAGGGACATCTAAATTGGTTCCATAACTTATCTATTGTGAATTTCACTGCTATAAACATTGGTATGCATGTATCACTAAATATGCTGTTTTTAGATATTTTGGATAAATACTAAGGAGTGAAATAGCTGGGTCAGATGGTGGCTCCATTTCTAGTCCTTTGAGGAATCTCCATACTGCTTTCCAAAGTGGTTGTACTAATTTGCAGTTCCATCAGGATTGCATGAGTGTACATTTTCTCCCACATCCTCACCAGCATTTATCATAAAACTATTAAATTTTTAAAATAAAACATAGGCATAAATCTTTATGACCTTGGATTAGGCAAATTTCTTTTACATATGGTGAAAAACATAAATGATAAAAGAGAAAGTAGGTAAATTGAACTCATTTAAAATTTAAGATGTTTGTCCTTAAGGACACCATTAAGAAAGTGAAAAGACAACTTACAGAAAGGGAGAATATATCTGAAACTCACATATCTAGTAAGGGTCTTATATTCAGAATTCCTCAAGAATTCTTGCAAATCAAGAAGAAGACAAAATAACTCAAATAAAAATGGGCAAAAGATCTGAATAGACATTCCACCAAAGATTACCATTGGTTGATAAGCATATGACAAGACATTGCACATCACCATCCATCAGGGAAATGCGAATCAAAATGTCATTGAGGTACGATGTCATATCCATTACGATGGCTCAAATAAAGACTAATAATAATAAGTGTTGACAAGGAGGTAGAGAAATAGCAACCCTCATATACTACAAGTGTCAGTGTAGAATTATGAAGCCAATTTGGAAAATAGTTCTGCAGTTCTTCAAAAGGACAAACATGAAGTAACCAAGATACTGAAACTCAATAATTTCACTTCTTTTATGAGTGTAAGAGGATGAAAATGTGTGTCCATACAAGATGTTGTACAAAAATGTCCACAGATGCATTATTTATGATAGCCCCAAGGTAGAAACAGTCCAAATGTCTATCAACTGAGGAATGGATACCTAGATAACCATACATAAACACCGAGCACACAAATAGTATTGCTTTGAAGAATATGGAATGTCATTTGGCTACAAAAAGTAATGATACTTGAAATGATATGGGGTGAACTTGGAAACATTGTGTTAGGTGAAAGAAGATAGTTCTGCATCTTCTGTGAATCCATTTGTGTGAGATGTGCAGAATAGGCAAATCCATAAAACCAGAGAGTGGATCCATGGATACAGGGGTTCAGTGTAGAGTTAGGGGGAAATAGAGATTGGACCTTGGGGCTGGAGTTGTGGCTCAGTGGCAGAGCACTTGCTATGAGGTACTGGGTTTGATCCTCAGCCACATGAAAATAAATAAATAAAGGTATCGTGTCCATTTACATCTAAAAATGTTGAGAGAGAGAGAGAGAGAGAGAGAGAGAGAGAGAGAGAGAGAATGGACCTTAATAGGTATGTTGTTTCTTCTGGGAGTGATGAAATAATCTGAAATTGATTTTGGTAAAGGATATGTGACTTCATAAATATACTAATACCATTAGATTGTGCATCTTAAATGGGTGAGTTATACAGATAAGTGAACCATATCTTACTAAAGCTGTTATTAAAAAAGCAAAACAGACCATGGCTGGGTTTGAACACATCTTAATCACTGATAACATTGAATTTAGCATTTCTGAGCTTTGTTTTTCTTAATTGTAAAGTGGACAGAACAAAACTATCTGCTATAAAGAGTTGTATTAAACAAGAAATGTAAAATACAAGGTCAGATCAGTAGCTACTATGTAGCATGTGCTTATTAAATGTTAGCTGAGATTCATTATTGTGTATCAACAAATATTTTTAAAATGATTCATTAGAGGTATGTACCTTAATTTACTTAATCAATAAAATAGATATTTTAATTATATCTCTATATTTTGCTTTCCTTAATATAAATTTGGTAAAAATCACCCAGATTAGAACATGGCAAATATTAGGTATACAGTGCATATTATATATAAAAGAATAAATTCATGCATAATTAATAAATTATGAAAATTAACACAATGAAATATTTGTGGCCTCGTTTCAAAAGTTTGTTGGGATGAATTTCTAAAAGTAGAACATGTAATTATTTTCAGGCTTATTTGTATGAATTGGATGATTGCCAAAGGAAGATTTTGCCAATTTCCATTCCCTCTAGCTGACTATGAGCTTGTCTGCTATCCTGTATAGAAGATAATATTTTCTTATTCTCTGTAACAGAAGCACACATGTAGGCTGAAATAACCATGACATATTATTAAAGCAAATAATTTAAAGATCCTTTCTTTATTTTTCATTATATTGTTTTATGACTGTCTGAAGTAGCTGGTAGAATTTCTAATTCATTGGGGGTTTTTTTAGAGGTTTTTGGGACTCAGGGGAAATTAGTTATGCTTTCAGATATATGTTCCTTTTCTATGGCCAAGGGACTCTGCTGAGTGAAATCAGGTCTCTTGGGGCTTTTGATAACACAAAACCAAACCTGTGAAAATAGGCATAGTGCCTGAGAGAAGTACCCACATCCATCTGGAAGTAAAATAACTAGTCAACTTCTGAGGAAGTATATTGACAATTTATTAGTATTTAAGTTTATAAAAAATGTAGCTTTCACCCATTTTTATCAGCTGGGAATATGAATAAGGTTATTTCACAGAAGTTCTAAATGTTGACAATTTGTTGGCATTACTCTAATCATGGTGGTAGAAGGAAATGGTGTGCTAGTTAATCTGAGCCACTATGATACCATTTGCTCAAATCTTGGTTTTCTATCCGGGTGACACATGCATCTGTTGACAAGAGACACATCTTATTATCAGAATTTTCACCATAACAGCAAATATAAAAAGAGCACTTCTGGTATAAAAAAATCATATGAATGCACACATTGTCTTTAAAGGGGCTTTTGGTTTGTAGAGGAAGGGTCCCATTATTACAAAGATTATTACCCAGATACTTTGCA
This sequence comes from Marmota marmota marmota, assembly GCF_001458135.2. Lineage (NCBI taxonomy): Eukaryota > Metazoa > Chordata > Mammalia > Rodentia > Sciuridae > Marmota > Marmota marmota. Next base: position 24,939,011 of record NW_026000241.1, read on the forward strand.
TGAATGAGGAAGGAGATGTGTTATCAAATGTGAGAGGCAGATACTACCATTTAAAATAAGAAACATGAAATTTAGTTTCTTTGTTGTTGTTGTTTGTGAGACAAAATGATATATGTGAGATAATGGACAAAAGAAGAACAGAAAAGGTGAAAAAAAGGACAAGGCGGAGGTAAGAAAAATGTCAAGACACCATCAGTTGTGCCTACATAAGACCCTGTATACAGAATATTTCTCTCAATGTTCCAAGAGTACTATGATACTCATAGATGAGATGGATCTTTAACGTAAGTATAGCTTGGACAGACATTTTCTGAGATATCTATTTGACTAATATAGAGCACTTCAGAAGACTATTGGAATTCCCAAGATAATCTGTCTGTGAAGAACAGGTAATGTCGATGAAGAGATGGAATAAACATGGGGCACGTAAATTTTTGTAAGGTTTAAAACAAGTGGGCTTACCTACAGACCAAATGCTAAATCTTTTCTCAGGGGGAAAATATCTTCTTTTAACCACGTGTGGCATTTAATAATGGATAAATGTATAGACATGAATAGGAGGCAAAAATCTAACTTCCTCTATGTAGACTACAATATGCATCTTTAAATTAATATTAGAGGGTCATACTAGGGGCAGTAAGGTAGAAATGTATGGGGAAGATCTGAATTCTTGAGGGCTTCCAGTGTAAGAAGATCTTGGAGCATGAACACAAAGAGCCTGTATTTGAACGAAGGAAATGGAAGAGTCTTCCAAACAAAGGAAGTGACAATGTATAGGTTCTTTCTCCAATTTCTGTAATACCATGGGTTACAGGTTGTACCATCAGTTTAGTAACTTCTTTAGGGAGGTAGGTGAGGAACAAGCCATGTTTAAATCAATGTTTTATCCCTGTTCAAATTTAGGAAACATTTAATAAGGTTTGAAGAAAAAAATACATTCTGTAATTTAATTGTACTATTTAGGAAAGGTTAGATTATGTGGTCATAACAAATCTCCCCCCCCCACCCCAAAGATGCCATAGGTTTAAAACAAACAAAGAACAAAGCTTTAGTTTACACACAGGCCACATTTACTTTGTGTATTGATGGGGGTTTTCCTTTATTTCACTCAGAGATCCAGGCTAATGGAGATTTCATTACCAGAACCTGTTGGTTAGGTCAGCACTGGCAATTAAAGGTCAGGATTGACACCTGTCATGCCCATACTTTGTTGGCCAAGGTAGGTAGGTAGGCCTGTTGCCTAACTGTAGGAGCGGGGAGGAAGCCTCCTATTTGCCCAGAAGCAGAATTATTTGATATTGATGTTTAGAAGGCATGGATACCATGTTGTAAAATATGAAAACCGGATCCTTTTGGAGTAAAAAAAAGAAAATTATAGTGAAAACAATGTTTTTGGTGCCTTCAGCTCTGTCACATTCCTTGAAGCTATATCAATTAAAGATTTATTAGTTTTAATATGGTCATCCTTAAAATGTAAGTTCCCTAGAGAGTAAACACACCATCAGCAATTAAGGTCTTAGAATGGATGGGTTATATTATATTACTTTTCTAGGATACTTAGTTTAGATAAGTCTCTGTGGGAAGGAGATATTTTGAAGCAGAGTGACAGCTAATTTGATCCAAGCATGTGTTATGAGAATCCTGGCATGGAGTGGCAGAGCAGTAGAAGTGTGGGTGAACTTGAGGACCCCCACAAGAGGAGGGACATAGTTTACAAATGGAAGCAAGTTGGCATCTAAACAACTGTGCCTTTGGCCAGTCCTTAAACATGACAAGCAAAATTGCAAAACCACAGCCCTGATAACTTAAGAGGAATTGGTTGTTTTTCAAGTATTTTTTTTAGTATAGTTTAAAAATGCTAGCTTGAGTGCTTTTACATAAAACTTTTCCTATTTTTATTGATTTTTATTCTATTTGTTCTTTTCACATGCATAACCTTTCCTAATAACATATACATTTATTTAAAATTAGCTTTTTATTGTGTTGTCTATCTTTACTATGTTTGCATAAGAAGTTCCATTTGAGAAACATTTAGAAAGGGGTTCAATTTTATGCTGTGTCTTCTTCAAGAATTTGGGTGGGAAAAATTTGGGTTCAAATCTTAATTTATTTTTTTCTAGCTGTGCCATTATTAGCAAATTACTTAAAACTCTTCAAATTTCAGTTATGTAATCTGTGAAATAGAGATGGTAATATGAAAGATGCCTGCCTTACAGAATTATTGTCTCACATGAAGTTCTTTATGTAAACATGTTATAAATATATCATTAAAATTCTCATTAAAATATTAGTATTGTTTATAATGTTACCCATACCTTTTTTTCTTTATCAATTAAACTGAGTGAGTTATAATTTGCATGTCATAATTCACAAATTTTAAGGGTGTTTAAACAAATTTTTATGTTCAATGATTTTGAAATATATATACACATATATATACACATACATATATATGTGCATATTTATACTCATATATATATCTGTCATCATCCCTAGAATCAAGATTTAAAACATTTTCATAACTTTAGAAATTTCCTTTGTGCCTCTTTGATGTCATTTGCTAATCCTGGTGTCTGGTCCTGGTAACCACTGACTTCACTGTCAATATGGATCAGTTCTATGGGCATAGAATTTCATATAAAAAGAGTCACAGTATGTATTAACATGAATCTAGCTTCCTTTACTCAGCATAGTATTCTTGAGATTCATTTGTGTCATTGCACATCAGTGGCTCCTTCCATTTTTTTTGTTTGCTGAATACTACCCTGTTGTACAGATAGAATATAAGTCACTTATCCACTCACCAGTTGAAGAATATTGAAGCCATTTCTAGATTTTTGGCTTTCATGGCCAACACTGTTTTGAATATTCTTTTATGATAAGCCTTTTAGAGAAAATGAGCTTTTCATTTCTCCTGCATAAATACTTAGGAATGAAATTTCTGAGTCTTTTGGTAAATGCATATTGAGTTTCTAAAAGAAACTGCCAAACTGTTTTCTGAAGTAACTCTACTACTTTATATTCCCCAGCATCACTCTAGGAGAATTTCAGTAGTTCCACATTATGAATTACATTGGTTTCATGTGATTGTTTTAATCATACCATTCTAGTAGAGCTGAAATTGTACCTCATTTTGGTTTTATTCTGCATTTTCCTGATGACTAATGCTATTAAACATCCCATGTGTATATTTGTTCTTTCCATAGCCTCTTTTGTGAAGTTGTCTATAAAGATTTTTGCCTGTCTCTTTTTATCATGTTGTTTGTCCAGTTATTATTGAGTTGCAAGAGTTCTTTATATATTCTGGATAAAAGTTGTTGGTTAAATATGTACTGCAAATGGTCTCTCTACATCTGTGATTTACTTTTCATTTTCTCAGAGAACACATGTTAAACTTTAATGAAGTAGAATTTAGAATTTTTTGAATGAGTTATGTGCTCTTTGTGCCCTCTTTAAGAAATCTTTGCCTTCCTCAGGTTACATAGATTTTCACTTATTTTCTCTAACACATTCATATTTGTTACTTTTATATTAAAAGTTTTGCTCTATTTCCAGCTAATTATTATATATCATGTGAAATAAAATTCAACATTCATTTTATCTGTTGTTATAGCATATTTGTTGAAAAGATAATAATTTCTCCATTGAATTATCTTGGTGTCTTTGCTGAAAATAAACTAACGGGACACACACACACACACACACACACACACACACACACACGGGGTTTATTGGTTTATTTCTGGCTTCTATTCTTTTTCATTGATCTCTATGTCTGTGGTTATGCCAATACCATAGACTGTTATTTACTGTAACTTTATATTAAGCCTTGAAATCAGCTAATGCAAGTCTCCAACTTTGTTATTTTACTAAATTGTTTTGTAGGGAAGATTGAATGTACTGATTCCTGATGTTACTTCCAATGCTAACATCAAAACAATTGTCATAAAGAAAGAATATTGAGTGAGGCAATATAAACTTGTTAAAGCTGCTTCTACTAGAAATTGTGAAAAGGAGGATAAAAACGTGTTTTATAGGGGAGGTAGAAAAGAAAGTTACACAATGATGTAATCAGAAATGAGGACAGCCATTTTTATTAAGACAATATATTTAAATGATATATTCAACTGTTAAGAAGAAAATACTTGGATTATATAAAAAACAGATTTTTATTTGGTGTTTATAAAATGTATATGAGGAAAAATAGTGGTACCAGGATGTTCAAAATTAAAGGATAAACCAAAATGCCAATTGAAGAAGATAAAGTTTGCAATTTAAACCTTCAAAAAATGTGTGCAAACTGAGGTTGCATTAAATGTAACTGATTAAATGTGAAATCCACAGTGAGGACAATCATTTACCTTCTTCATTGGCATAACACTAAATTGCATAAATTAAACAAAAATAGAAGCCAAACCACTTGGCATTAGAAACTTCTAACCAGTTTTTGGGCCACAGAAAAAAATCATAATAGATAAATAACACCAAGAAAAATTTTTAGAAATAAATATGAAAATAAGAAAAACTAAAGTGAACAGATAACAGGTCAATTTTAAAATTAGATGATTAATAAAGTAAAGTTAATATAAAAAATAACCAAAGTTATAAACCAAACCACTAACACCATCCTGGATGACACCCTCATGGAAATTCTTGTTTTCATCACACAGCCAATGGATATGTTTAGGTATCACCACTGAGTTGTATGGAACAAGTGGATCATTTCATGTGCTCCTGAAACTCAAGTTTGATTTTAAAAAGTCATCATTAACACAAAAATATTAAAGACAATTTTCCTTAGATAGATATTGTTATATGCAGTATACACTAATTTTTTAAAATATTTGTTTATTTTTTAGGTGTAGATGGATACAACACAATGTCTTTATTTTTATGGGGTGCTGAGGATCAAACCCAGGTCCCGCCCGTGCTAGGCGAGGGCTCTACTGCTGAGCCACAACCCCAGCCCCAACTAATTTTTTTTTGAAATTAAAAATAGACTGAAATAATGAAAATGATAATTTTAAATAAAAAGACTGGGTTTCGGTCTGCCCATAGACAGCTGGGTATGAATCTCAAACAACAAAGTTTGAACTTTAGTAATTCAGTTAACCTCTCTGAGATTCAGATCTCTTATATGATGAATAAAATGTGGACCTCTACTAATGGACTGTGAGAATTAAAAAAGAGGAATGCACATGTGAATGTACCTGTTAAACCATGAAGGATTGTAAACTGTAGGTATTAATAAGCACAACACTGTGTTCCTACTTGATTTAAGAAGCTCAAGTATATAGTCTTGGTCTTGGAATATTGGAGGATGCTGATTTCCTTTGGGAGAGGAGACAGAATAACTTTGTGCATTCCTGCCTTGGAGAGTATTATCTAGAGCGTCAGTGATTTGCAGAGACAAAATTGCTGGATATATCTTTTGCAGTTTTTTTTCTTCTTCAACATGTCAACAGCATTTGCTTCTTTCTCATCTCTTCTCTCTGATGCTCTGTGATGCAACTGAATGCTTCCCTGAGAATGAGTGCCCATTGCAGTCCATGCATGTGTAAATATGTGTCCATTCCACCACTGTCTTTGCTACATAGAGAATGCAGTCACCGGATACACAAGAGAGAGATGTGAGCAGAATAAATGGGTGGCACACATTCTCCCAGTGGCTCAAATATTACTGTCCCCAGCCCACAATTAACAAATCCTGTATTTAATTCAAATCATTTGATTTTGATCATGAATTAACTGGTTGAAATGTAACAGTGACATTTATAGTGCCCCCACTCCTGTTCATCTCTCTCCAAGGTCCCTCTTCTACTCCTTAAAATACTGGAGGCTTCTAGGTCATTTTTCACTTCAACAACTTTGTTTGGCTCATTTGAGGACATGTTACTGCATCTCGCTCCTAAGTCTGCTATTGTTTTGTAGAGACCTTGGGTAGTAAAGACATTTGGCATAGCTATGGAGAATTATTTCAGCTCAGATGTCAAATTTATATTAGACTTGGCCATGAGAAACAGGAACAGAGAGAGTCTGAGGTTTATAAAAAAAAAAAAAAAAGAAAACTCACTTTGAGGTAGTATCTTTTCTACCTTAGTCTTTTAAAAGGTATACATAATTGATTGTAAAGCCACCAGCGCTCAGGGAAATGACCTTAGAATAGCAACTGTCCTTATTTAATAATAACTTGCTCTCATTTATTTCATTTCATTTTAATTTTTATTGACAGATAATAGTACATCTTTATGGGACACAGTGTGATGAATGTGTTGGAATATTTGTATACATTGTGTATTGAACAAATTAAGATAATTATCTATCATCTCAAACATCCATCAATTCTTTGTGATGAGAACATTTAAAAATCTTTTCTTCTTGCAATATTGGTAACTCTAATTGCCCTCTGTGTAATGAAAGGTCACCACTTGTTCTTCTGATCTGGCTGTGATTTCATTTACCTGTTTTTCCTCTTCCAAGACTTTGGTACTCCTATTCTGCTCATTAGTTCTGTAAACTCAACTTTTTAGATTCCACACTGTGAGTGAAGTTATGTAGCAGTTGTCCTTCTGTGGATGGCTTGTTTTATTTAACATTATAATCTACAGTTCCATCCAGGTTGCTGCAAACAACAAGATTTTTGTCTTTTGATGGCTGAATAATATTTTGAATGAGTGACACATTTCCATATCCACTCATCCATCCATGGACACTTCAGTTGATTCCATATCTTGGCTAGTTGTGAATATTGCTACAATAAACAAGGGAATGCTGGCATGTCCCTTATATACTGATTTCATTTCTTAGGGTGAATATCCAGCGATGGGATCACTGGATCATATGGGAGGAAGGTATATTTTCATTTATTTTTTTGAGAAACTTCCTTACATTTTTTTTCATTGTAATTGTACTAATTTACATTCTCTCCAACAGTGTATAAAAATTCCCTTTTCTCTACATCTTCACAAGTGTTGCCACTTTCATTTTTTTTTTTGATTATAGCCATTTTAACTAGGGAGAGATGATATCTCCTTGTGATCTTCATTTAGATTTCCCTAATGATTATTCATACACGTGTTGGCCTTTACATATTCCTCTTTTGAGAAATGTCTATTCAGATCATTTGCCTACTTTTAAATAAAATTATTTGTTTCTTTGCTGTTAGATTTTTATGTTCCTTATCTATTCTTTGCAAATATTTCCTCCTAGTCTATAGGTTATCTCTTCACTCTGTTGCTTATTTCTTTTGCTGTGCAGAAGTTTGTTTTAGTTTGATGTAATCCTGCTTTTCTATTTTTTTCTTTTGTTGCCTGTACATTCATATTTTTGGCCATAAACTTCTTACACAGACCAATGTCCTAAAGTGTCCCCCTTCTTTTTTCCCTAATAGATTCATAATTTGGAGACTTATGTTTATTTGGTTTTTGTATATGGAGAGAGAATATTGTCTCATTCTTCTACACCTGGACATGCAGTTTTCCCATCACCATTTATTGAAGAGTGTCCTTGCCCATATGTGTGTCCTTGAGGTTTTTGTTGAAAATAATTTGGTGGTGTGTGGGTTGATCTCTGGATGTTCAATTCTGTTTCATTGATCTCCATGTTTATTTTTCATTAGTGCAATACTGCTTTGTTTACTATACCTTTTATAGTAAACTAATTTGAAGTCGGGCAGTGTGATGCTTCAATCTTTGTTCCTTTTATTCAACATTACTTTGGTTACTTGCCATCTCTTAGGGTCCCATACAAATTTTAGGATTATTTTTTTCTATTTTGGTGCTATGTGACATTGGTATTTTGATAGGGATTGAATTACATCTATAGATTGTTTGGGGTGGTATGAACATTTTAACAAGCTTACTTATTCTGATCCATGAATCAGAATAACTTTCCATTTATTTGTGTCTTATCCTCATTTTTTCATCAATGTTTTACAGTTTTTATTGTAGAAATCTTAATCTCCTTGGTTAAGCTTATTCTGAGGCATTTAATGTTTTAGCTACTGCAAGTGGGATTGCTTCTTAAGTTTCTTTTTCAGATAGTTCATTATTGTCATGTGGAAATGATACTGATTCTTGTAAGTTGATTTTGTTTCTTGCAACTTTACTAAATTCATGTATTAATTCTGTCATTTTTTTTTTTTGGTTAAAGTCTTTAGAATTTTTTATATATGTGAATACTTCATCCGCAAATATGGAAAATACTGGATGCCTTGCATTTCTCTTGCCTAATTTTTTAAAAATAGAAGTGGTGAAAGATAACATTCTTGCTCTCTTCCAGATCCCAAGGAAAATGTTTCCATCTCCTCCTATTGAGTATGGTGTTAGTTGCGGGTTTTTCACATGTGGACTTTATTGTATCAAGGTACTTTCTTCCTATAACTAATTTATTGTAAGTTGTTCTCATTGAAGCTCAATCCTCCCTATATTTTTTTTCCTGACTCTGAATCTTACCCTAGGTCCCTGGTACCAGCAATTAGACCACATCTTTTGGTATCTAAATCTTGAATTCCCTAATAGTTTGATCAGTTCTTTGAATTTCTGTGCTTCCAACCATCTCTAGTAGGAAATTTCTTAATCCCCAACTACTTTCTCAGTGTCTTAGAATTTCCCTTAAAAATAATAAGTATGGAAAAACACTTCTTAAATATTGGATACATATGTGTTCTGGAAACTTAAGATATTATGAGAGAGAGAGGG
>NW_026000241.1:24947733-24970638 GCF_001458135.2 Marmota marmota marmota
GAGGGGGAGAGGGGGAGAGGGGGAGAGGGAGAGGGAGAGGGAGAGAGACCCAAACCTGTTAGGAAGTATTCTGCAGCTGGCTCCAGAGAATAAAGTTGGTTGCACGTCAGTTGGTACTGAGCACATAGCACAAAGAGCTGCTCTATACCAGTGTGTTGATTCTTGGTCTGTATGTGTGAATTACACTTGGCCATTAGTGAAATAGAAAGCGAGGGCCAAATAATGTGTGCAAAACTCATAAGGTGGCAGTGGTCATTAGGGGGATCCATATGGTGCAAATATGGATATAGATCTACAGAATATCAGGGCCTCGCTGAAGCCAGCGGCGGCTTTCCTTGGCAGACAGTCCAACATTAATGGCGTCTCTTAATTCCTGTGGTCTCCATTCCAGTACTGACTTCACCTTCACAGCTTTATGCATTGAACTCTCAGGGGCAGACCGCAGGGATTCTAACCCTGCTGCAATTCGCCTGGCATCCTAGGCCTTACTTTGAAATCTTGGTGGGAGCCTCCAGGATACCTTAACTCCAGCATCCTGTAGTCCTGCAGAACCAGCACCACACTCACTATGCATACTGCCAGTTTGAGCAGTAGCTGGGTCCCCATAGTCCGTGTTTCCAGAATCTTCTGAGTGCCTGGGTGGCTGAGCATGGAGAAACCTCCTAGGCCACTCTGTGCAAACCAAAGTAAATGTTCCCTCAAGGTCTTTTCTCAAAGGAAATTTTTACTTTTACACCCTTGAACCTGTGATGGGTATGATCTTTTCAATTCCTGAGATCCTATTTTCTCTGTGCAAAGTACTTAACGTCTCTTTAGCTGTTGTGATCTCGTCAATGAACACACATTCCTTGGCCCCAATTTTAAACACACTTTTCTGATCAAACTGCAAGTTTTTAAAATCCTGCTCTGGTTTCTGCTCCCAGTTCTCACAGTAATCCTGGCTAAAAGCTGCCAGCAAAATCCATGCCACAGCCTGAATTTTGTGCTACCTTGAAATTTGCCAGATTAATTAGCCCATCGTCTTTAAATTCAGCCTCAGACAAAGTGTTAGGACATGGCAAAATATAGATAAATTCTTTGCCAGATAGTAACATGAATGACCTATAGTCCAATTTCCAGTAGAGTCTCCATTTCCCTCTAAAATCTCACGAGCACTGTCAGTGTTCCTCTTGCCATTCTAGTCTTTTGAATTCCCAGCAGAATTGCACATTAAGGTCTGCTGACGACATTCTAAGTCTTCTTCAGCACGTATCTCCAATTTTTTTCAAACTCCTCCCACAAACCCATGCCCAAGTCTTCTGAACCACACGGTCACAGCAATGACCCCACTCTCAATACCAATTTCTATATAAATCCAAACCCTAGCAGGGTCTTATTTTTAATGTATTTTCTGCAACCCTGATGCTTCTGACTATGCCTGACATTTTATATACACTTAACAAGTATTTGTTCAGCCAATTCCCTTATTGATATAAAGGAAGAGGGGGTGTTACAGAAACCTCACTGTAACATGGGGAAGTTCCCTCCCAAATTTTTGTTTGGATGCCATACTCATGAGAGCAATTCTTTTGTTGGAACAAAAATTTATTACTCACAGGTATGAGTCCTGAGGCAAGGGGCAGGAGGACAACTCTCCTGGAAGGGGGAGCTAGGAAAGAAAGAGCAATGAATGCAAAGGTATGTATAAAAGAGAACTTCCCTTTACCCTCTAAACTGGGATATTTGAAGGAAGCTCCTGCCCCAAGAAAAATTTAAACAAGGCAACAAAAGGAAAATGCATGTTTGCTACATGTTTGTGTGTGTGTGTGTGTGTGTGTGTGTGTGTGTGTGTGTGTGCAGAGGTGGGGTAAGGCAGTGGTGGTGGTGGAGGGCTATCTTTTATTTCTTAGGGAAGGAAAGATAATTTCTGGATTAGCATCTGAGATCAAAACAAGTTCTCCCATTTCTGATTCTCTAATATTCCTAGTTAATATTTTTTCACTTCTCCCACCACCTTCCCAGAGCTCTTTTCTTATTATTAAATCTTTTTCATCAGTCATTTTTATTAAATGGAACATGCCTTTATATTAGTTGACACTTAAAAATGAAATAAATAATGACTAAATATAAATCAAAGGAATTTTGCAAAAGAGGCCCATGGTCCTACTTGCCCGACCCCCAATGCATGTAAAATGTAAAAGACTTCCTTGTTGATGAAACTGACTCTATGTGAAGTCATCTTCAACCGTCAAGGTGCTCACATATAAATTTGGGGATGGGCAGCCCTGTGCAGCTTGTGTGATCTCACCAAGGAATTTGGACCCTCTTCCTGCATCGCTAATATAACTAGCTTGCACACCTTCCTCTCCCGTCCTGGATTTCATGGTCTGGAGGCTAAAAAAACCCTACAAAATGCAGAAAGGTAACTTTCCCAAGTTTTCCACATTTTATTCAGAGCAGTAATTTATTCAACTTTGTGATGGATGCTTTATGAATACATCTGCAAAGATAATTATTTATTTATTCCAAATATAATCATTTATTCATTATGAAGTCCTGACCCATGCTAAATTCTAGAAGGAGAGCCAGAAATCACTGAGACTCAGCTAACGACTGTTCTCCTGAGCCCTGGGCTGTGGCTTTGTCCTGTCCCTCCTCCTGCTGCTTGCATTGATAACTGTGATAGCCTTCAGCTTGCCACCCTTGACTGACCCTTGATCAGGAAGGAAAAGCCTGGTTGCAGGAGATTAAGCATTACAGATGTGCGAATGCCTTTGACTGTTTGACTCATTCCCCTGACAGGTATTAATAACAGTATTTCCTATCCCAAAACAACCTTCCAAACTCTATTCATGCTCCTCCTGAAAAGCTTCATGCTTCATATTCTTTAGAGACATAAAGTTAAATTCTGATAAGAGATTTGGTTTGTACAGAAGGCCCATTCTTTTAGCAAAACCAGACATTTTGTGATAGAAATCAAATTTTAATATGACCTGAGGTACTCCCATCTCTGTATACTGTGAAAAATGTTTACCTCAAAAACTCTCCTTTTATTCCAATACATGATGCTGAGGATAAAAATCAATGTCAAATATTATGATTGCTATTTGGGGGTAATCTGTGTATATGTGATCAGCATATAATAAAGGAACTCCAATTTCTGGTTAGGTGGAGTTTTTCTTTTCAATCATCTGATTGCCTAAACATCGATTATGTTACACAATCCAGAACATGTAAACAGAGGTAACTGCCCTTGTAGTAAAGTTATGTTTTGTAAATTTTATTCATTTATAACAAAAACTCTTCTTTTTTTTTTTAAAAAGTTAATGTTTGAAAACATGCAATTCAATAGACTCCATTCATGCAGACAGAAAAACTCCATGTCTCCTAAATTGGCCTGAAAATATAAACATGCTTTAGTAAATAGATAAAATGTGCCACAGATGTACAACTGAATACTATCCAAATAATAAAAGGCTATAGGTCATTGATATCATGTGCAAAAATACACATGGATCTCAAAAATATGCTAAGCAAAGGAAGACATACAATAAAAGGTAATGTAATACATGATTCCATTTATATGAAATTCTTTAAAAGGTAACACTTAGTATGTTGTATTTCCAATGTACACAAGTTCTTTGATACTCTTCTTTTCAAGAAATAGAGTCGAATTTCCTCTAACGTGAATGTGGGCTGAACCTGGTGACTTGTTTTTAACAAACAGAATGAAGTGAAAGTGGCCGTGTGCTCCCTGGGAGACCAGACCATCAAAGGCACACAGCTTTCGACTTTCTTGTTCTCTCTCAGACCAGTCACTCTGCAGGAAGCCAGTTGTCCTGTCATAAGAACACCCAGGAAGCCATGTGCAGAGCCCGTGCCAACGGCCATGCCAGTGAGCCTACTTGAAAATGAATCATTAAGCCCCAGGTGAGTCTGAACAAACTGCTTTCCTGCTTGATGCAACCTCACGGAAGTAACTGAGCCGCAACTTCCAGCCACACTTCCAGCCCTACTTCTGGGTGAGATGACATGTTTCTTGTTTTAAACTGCTAAGTTTTGGGGGCAACAATTATACAGCAATACACAAATAACACACACAGTAGAAGGAGACAGATCAGTGACTGTCTAGGGTCTGGATTGGGGTGGAGATTGACTGCAAAGAGGAAGCAAAATGCACTGGCACACATCTGTCATTCTAGTTGCTTGGGAGGCTGAGGCAGGAGGATCGCCTGTCTCAAGATAAAAAATAAAAAGGCTGGGGATATGACTCAGTGGTAGAGCACCCCTGGGTTCAATCCCCAGTATCAAAATATATAAAAAGCAAAAACGCAACTTTTTAGGGTAAAGGAAATAGTCCAAGTTTCAATTGTGACAATGTTTACATGAATGTAGACATCGGTCCAAATCCTTCAAACCGTCCACTTCAAATGAGTATATTTTATTGTGTGGAAATTATACTTCAATAAAGCTGTTTAAGAGAGCACTTTTATATTCTTGACACTAACTCAAATCAAATACAAGTGAATGAAGTGGGAACATATTTCCGTCATTGACCAAATGTGTTTAAATTTTCAAGTTATGTCTAAGGAGGATTAATGTGGTCCAGCATGAAACCCGTGGTGTATCTAGCAGGGCCCTTCAGTTACTTGATTTCTATGGAGAAGGGTGGCCTCTACTTCCCTGCTCTGTTGTTCTCTGGATTCTCTCCTTTGGGTAGAAGGCTCTTCTGGAAAGTTGCTTTTTCTGTCATGTGGATTGTGAATAAACCTGCAAGGATGATCAAGGGTAATGATTGTATTAATTAGAATAAAAAATGACAATTTTTATTTTTAGATGAACTCTGAAATCTACATCACTTGGCACTCAGAACTGGGAGGACTGATGACAAAGAGCAGCAGTTGAGATCAGTGGTTGGAGCATCTGTAGCCACAATGGGAGTTAGGTGCAAGTTGGGAGTATGTATGGGATGAATAGGTCTCCTGTCTGAAGAGCCAAGTTCCAACAGAAGATTATAAATGGCATTTGTGAGGAGCTATCATAGCTTCTACAAAGTATTAGCAACTCCACACCCTGGATTAATCTCAAAGAATCAGAAATGCAGAGTGAGTCACTTTAGGGGAGAATTTTTAACCAGAAACCATGGTATATATACAGATCTTATGATTTCTGAAAACAAACTTCAAGAATCCAAGGCCTACTTTGAAGCAAAGATTTAAACATGGACTAGCCAAGAATCTTCAGAGGAAAAGGGAGTAGTTAATCCCATGGTTGTAAAAACTGGATCCATAGTCTTTCCCTGAACCATTGATCTCATCATTGCATTAATATGGTTGTGCATCTGATTATAAGTGTGTGTGTGCCTGTGTATCTTTATTTTGCAGGCTGATTTGTGCAGGCTGAAGTGACTTTCTGAAATAGGAAGGAGAAAGAAACCTCAGGCTTTGGTCTAGGGGACAAGGATTTTCCACCTTTCATTCCCCTGAAGAGGGAAGTAGCTGAGAATATAGCAATGAGTATCTGTGGTATTTGTACTGGGGGCTTCTATGGCCATTTGGTCATATATTGTTAAACCTTGGGAATAAATATTACTAGGGATCAGAATTATGGTGAGTACACGGTGGTAAAAGAAGTAATTAGTAAAAGAAAAGTAACACTACTGCTTTTAAATGGTGAAATAATGATTTTAGCCTACAAGAACTCAGCAACATGAATGTGTCTGTTAATGGCACCTTCTTCTACAGTAACAAAAGAGTCAGATTTGTTGTGAGAGTATTAGTCATCTATCTCTGAGTAACAATTATGCCTCAAACTTAAAGGATATTAAGTTTATTTTTTCATATATTTTGAATGGGTCAGGAATCTGGGAAGTGGTTTAGTGGGGTGACTCTGGCTTGAGATTTTTCACAGGTCATGGTCAACCTATTAGCCAGGGCAGCGTTCATCTGCAGACTTGACTGAGGTTTCATGACCCACTTTCATGGTGGCTTATTCACATGGCTGTTGGCAGGAGGGTTCAGTTCACCACAAGTGGATCTCTCCGTAGTACTGTTGAGCACCCTTACAAAATGGAAGCTGGTTTCTCTTAGAGTAGATGATGAAGGAGAAGAAGGGGAAGCAGCAACATGTTCTGTGATCTAGCCTTGGAAGCCATGTGCTACCATTCCTGTTATATTTTCTCCTGTAGAAGTGAGCCACTAAGTATAGCCCATACTCACACGTATGGGAATTTGTTCCCACTTTTGCAAGGGAGGGGTGTGGCATAATTTGCAGACACAAGCTAAAACCACCATAGAAAGGTTACTAGAATATGGTTTGGGTACAAAGAATGGCTACACCCAGAGTAAATCTGTTTTCTTGCCTGCAGAGGAGCTTGAGCAAGAAAACACCTTGGAGATGAATCTAGAAAAGTTGACCACACTGTGATCTTGAGCAGGTCACTGGCTAGCATAAGCCTTGATTTGCCTTTTGTGCAAAACTTGGGGTGAAGAAGCCATACTAAATAAGTATATACAGGTCATATACTTGTATAATTATTTTGTTCTACATCAAGGAATTTGAACTCTTAGTCAAAGAGTTAAATCTAACATATGAATAACTAGAAGGTTGAAAAGTGTTAGACGTTGCAAGGTAATCATTTAAGTAAATGTTCTGAAGAGAAGCTGAGGGAGAAAAAAGAAGTTGTCCTCCTGGCATGCAGAGGGTTCCTTCTTTCTCATTCCCCAGCATGAATCTGAAGCTGGATTTCTGTGCTCTGCTATGTTCTCACCTCAGTGAAGGTAGGAGCACCTCTTCAGTCTCCCTGCCTTCACCAAAATGCCTGGAATGTGGTACATGTTTAAAAATCATTTATGATGGAGAAAACCAGTTAATGCTTACTGACTTAAACACTGGTAAATGAATTCATGTTGAAGCGTTAACGAATAACAGAACAATGCAATGTGACTATTTCCCCAAGCCACCAAAGTGTTAGAATTCCAAAGAGTAAAATTTTAGGCCTCACTGACAGGTAAGAAAGGATATTTCTAGGCTGGGAGCCCTTTTCATGTTTCAGAAATTATATACCCTGGGAGACCTTGGCTTTTGTTTAGGTCTGGACCTAGAACTTCTTGCCCTTCTTGACTATTCTTCAGTCCTTCCTCCAACCACTGCCACCTTTCACCTTCCCCATGAACTGTGACCTATTTTAAGGATCTATAAAACTCTGGTCCAAATTCCAGTCCAACTTAGAAGTTTCATGATACTTTACCCTACCCAGCCCTCATTTTACCCCACACAGCTAGTACTTCACCAGCTGTTCAATCCAATGGGGCTGTATGTCACCAGGAAAAGCAGTGTCTTAGACCATCATCACTTTTATCTTCACTGTGTGACTATGTCTAAATGGCTAAAACTTTAAAAGTCCCATGATTTAATTCAATTCTGCCTAGGTGTTTGTTGTCAATATGTTAAATATATAATTAGGAGAAGTGAAAACCAAATAAGATTTTTTTTTTTTTTTTGGAAAAGTGCCAGAAAACATTTATGAAAAAAATAAAACACCTTGAAGCTGACTTCTAGGATAGTGCAACTGATCATTTTTGTTGTTGTTTTCATCTTTCATTGATCAATCTACAGCAGTATCTTCTTATTAAGGAAACTTATTTACCTGTTAAGAAAGAAACACAGGCAGGGCTGGTTTCACAGGCTGGAAGGGGTAAAGGAAATACTTTGAGACTGATTCTAGCTCTTCCTGCATGTCCTGTTTGTTTTTCTGAGCTAACCTGAGTGTTGTGGTTTTGGCTTATTTTTTTTGGTACATGCCGTCCCTTCTTGGAATACTGTTCCCATTACCTTCTCTGTGTGTCAGGCTCTTAGTCATCCTCTCTGACCCAAATCAAGTGCCATTTTCTCCTTGAAGCCATAGCCATAAGTTGTTATCAACACAACCAGATGTCCACTCTCCCCTCTCTGATCTATAAGTCTTTGTTTTCATTTTTCTTAATGTCCTCCTAGAGACTGCTTTGGAATAAGATTATTTGCAAATCTATCTTCTCTATTTTATTAGATGTTAAGTTCCTTGGGAATAGATACTATGTCTTATTCATCCGTATAACTCCCTCCTTGGGAACCCCTTGGAAGGTTATTAGCATACTAGCATTGTATTCAACATGAATTTGTTTTCTTCATAATACTTATTGTCAGGTTGGTATAATCTTCCCAAGACCAGGTTGAGGTCTGAAACACAGAGCGTCATAAAAGAAAGGAGAATGCGGTTTGGAATATTTTTACAAACTGAACAGGAAGAGTACTGGGCTGATTTTAGGAGAGTACAAATAGCCAATGCTCATTTACTCACTCTTTTCGTATGCCAGGCTCTGAACTAATTAAGCATTTTGCCATGTTGTTTTCAACCCTCATGTTTTAATAAGAAACTGATCTCTTATTAGAGATCACACAGCTGGTAGGTGGCAGAGATAGGCCCCTAATGGCTTCTGAGTTCTTGCTGTTAACCTTTGCACTATGCAGCCAGGACACATAGACCATGCACCATGGCCTTCTCCTGTTTGTGAATTGTATGGGCAAAGGTGGCTCAAGGAACAACAACAGCTCTTTTAAGTTCTTGTTCTCATTCCTTTCTTGGAAGGTTGTACAAGTGGGAATCTGTCACTCAATTATAATAAATTTATCATTAATGTGTAGATTACTATTAGGAAAGCATCTTTTCTGGTGAGATATATAAATTCAGATAAGTTCCCATATGGTAGTATACCAATTGTGAAAGTCTGAACCAGTAGCATCCATATCACCTCTCAACTTATTAGAAAGACAGATCTTTGGGCCTCCTCAGACCTATTGAATGAAGAAGCCTAGGAATGGGGCCCAGCAATCTGTGATTTAAGAAGCCATCCCAGTGACTTTAATGCAGTTAAAGTTTGAGAACGAATACACTCATCCACTGGTTCTTAAATGTAGCTGCACATATTGGAATGATCCAGATTTTAGGAAATACTAATGTTTGTGTACCTCCCCTAGATAATCAGTTTTAACTGGCAGGGTAGGGTCTACCTACCTCCCAAGCTGATTTAAGTGTTCTACCCTGAGTGGAATACTCTCTGTTCTGATGCTGAGGGCTTCTAATATTAGGTATAAACCTTGTTAGTAACAAGGCAGCACTGTCATCCTGGTCACAATAATCCTGAAACCTAGAACCAAGCCTGACATGTAATTAGAAGCTCAATAGATATCTGTTAAATGACTGTGCTGTGGTTTGGATATAAGGTGTTCCCCCAAAGCTCCTGTGTTATCACAGGAATATTCAGAGGTACAAAGATTAGATTATAAAAGTTATAACCTAAACAGTCCATCCTAGTTGAAGTGCTAATTGGATGTACCTGTAGGCAGTTAGGGGCATGGCTAGAGGAAGTGGCTTATTAGGGGTGTGTCCTGAAAGGGCTCATCCTTCTTGTGACCCCTTCTCCCCTCTCCCACTTTCTGGCCACCATGAGAAAAGCAGCCCTTCTGCTCCAAGCCCTTTCATCATGATGTCCTGCCTCACCTCAAGTCCAGAACAATGGAGTTTGCCAAACATGGACTTAAAACCATGAGCCAAAATAAAATTTTCTTCCTCTGAGTTGTTCTTGTCATGTATTTTGATTGCACTAATGGAAGCTAACAGAGCATCATGTTACATAGTATTGTGATGCTTCACAAAGTACATATAATAATGCTTATTCATATTATAGCAGTTTACATTTTTCAGTAGGTATTCAAAAACTCCTAATCCAAATAAGGCCTTTTTGATCATATAATAAAGCAATCAGTCCTGCCAGATAGATTCTGGCATTGGTGAGAGGTGCTACTTTTAGCTGCTGGTCACTGTTGGGATTAGTATCTAAGCCCCATGTTGGCTGAAGTTTTTTGGTTCTATCTGATTCTACTCGTATACAGAGAGCTGTTTGGAAGCTTCAGTCTTAGAACCAACTTGTTAAACCTGACCATCTGTTGGGAAGGATTTCATTTTAGACAAGAACATCTGGGTCCCCATTTGTACTGGCTGAGGTTAATAGACCTGACAACCTTTCCCTGTTCTCAGCAGGGAGCATGTCCTGGACCAGTTATGGAGGAGGTAGCTGAACTTTCCACTGGTTGTTCTCAAGTGCACTGTGCTCACCTGAAGCCTCTTTTATATTCTGCCTTTTTTCTTAAAATTATAGCTTTCTGCTCTATGAATGGCATTCAACCAAGAAGCTGTATCAACTAATATGTTGTGGTAGATCATGAAGAAGTAGGATAAAGCAGGGTGTCACAAGCCTCAGTCAAATTTGAAACTATTTAGATGCGTGACGTTGATTTAAAAAATGAAACAAAATTAGACCTCTCTGAGTGTAGTCTTTTCAACTAAAAAACAATGAGAAATAAAAATATCTATGTGGCTTTTGGGGGGATAGAGTTAAATAATATTTATCAAAGTACCCAGCATTTTAATCAAATGTCATCATTATTTTTACCTTTCAGAAGGTTACTCCTTTAGAGCTTCTGCAGGACTTTTACGTACATTTGATTTGATTCTCAAATCAGCCATTGCAGCTTGTATTTTCTTGGAAACAGATTGTGAGACAGGTTAGTGAGCAGGGATCAGCACCTACTGAAGAGGAGGAAGGAAGGAAAATGCAGCAGAAGCAGAAGTTGAACTATGACCCCACGGTCGACTGCAGGGGGCAATGGAATGAGAATGGCCTGAGGAAAAGTTGTCATGAGTTGGGCCAAGAGCTCCAGGTGTTTATATGCCTGCACCTGGCAGTCACTGAGTGAGGTTGCAATGCACCTGATGGATAAGGGGTCTTGGGCAAGGCACTTCCTGCAGGGAAGTGATTGCTGAAGGATGGCCCCCAGCATCCCTCCCAGCAGCTAAGTGATGAGTTCTTCACTTCAGGGGGAGCTGGTGTTGGCGTGCATCCCAGGCCTGGAGTGTCTTTCTTAAATAAATGAGATAGAGGGGTGTGTGTGTGTGTGTGTGTGTGTGTGTGTTTGTGTTTGTGTTTGTGTGTGCATAAACAAAGAAGATAGAAGAGAGGAGAGAATGGAATCCAAACCATTGTTTTTCTAATTGGAGCCCTTTGGGGAATTAAGGAAACTTTTTTTTACCAAGAGTGATTTGCTTTAGACAAAGATCCATTTGAGCATAAACCTAAGTAATCTCCCCAAGCTTCCTAGAGAGATAAGAAAGTCAACTGAAAATTCTATTTCTCTGTTAAAAAAAATGAAAGAAAGAAAACATTGCTAATTCATAAATACAGGATGAGTCCAGGAGGAAGTTGGAAGATGTCAAAGTAAGAATTACACGGGGAAAAAATTTAACAGGTGAGAAGACTATTCAGTCTATTGCCACGGGGGGGAGTCACAAATATTTATGACAAATATTTATGTCACAAATATTTGTGACTTCATATGTCTTCACGAAGTCACAAATATTTCTCATTGGAGGTATTTTTAAGGGCTGGAGTTAGGGAAGTATTGGCTATCTGTGTCTACTAATTGACTTACATAAAGGAAAAGGAAACCTGTCTCTTCATGGAAGGGGGTAGCTTGGGACATTAGGTTCCTTCTAGTTTTAACAGGGATTGGATAGCAGAGGCTACATCTTTCAGGGTTGACATGCCAAAGACACGGTTCCAGGGCCACTGAGAAAGATATTCCCTCGGTCTTCAAATTGTCTGGTCTTCTAAGGGGAAGGGGAATTATTTCAAATGGGACAAAGAACGAATTTACAATTATAAGTTTTGTAAAGTAAATTGCTTTAAGAAAAGGAGGTCAGAGGCCTGAAGTCAGGAAGAAACTTTTCCCTATCTCAATTTCAGGCAAACAGAGGGAATATTAAGACTATTTTGGCCAGAGCTTTTCTTTGGTTAAGCGTTTTTAGAGGAGCCCAAGAGTCAGAACTGGGTGCTTGGTTTGACAAGCAGGCCAATTAAATCTGATTGCAGCAAGCAGCACTCGGCATGATGGGCCCGTGCTGAGCTGCCTTGAGATGCACACTAGGATGCCCACTATCCAGACAGGTCTATGTAAGTCAAAGTCCAACCAGGATAACAGGAAGCATCACGTATTCGAAACAGAATGAATTGCGGTACCTTTTTAAAAACCTTAGCAATGAAAATAATATTTACTCATTGCAGAAATATCTGAAAATAGAGGCATGGTAATCACTACTGATAGATTTTTTAGTGACCTTATAAGCATGAATAATCTGATTTTTTTCAGGTATCATCAGTCTAGAGATAATAATTGAAGATGTACTGACTTTGTCTTCCTGATTACAATGGGACATTTAGCATGCCCTCTTCCTTTCCCCTGTATATTCCAGAGATTTCTGGGATCCTTTTTGGGGAGAGGATGTTGCAGGTGTCAAATATGAGATCAGAAACCAATTCTCACATATATTTGCACTGCTGGCCTCTACCTGCTTTTCAGCCTAGGGAAAGGCTAGCCTGGGCTCATGGATGGCACTCTACCTTGTTGGGCTAACACTGAAATCTGCTTCTCGTGCAGCTCAATTCTAGTAGGTAAGGGACAAAGCACATTACAATCAAACAGTCATGTTTGTGGGGTCTTTGGCTGATCTGA
The DNA here is from genome assembly GCF_001458135.2 of Marmota marmota marmota. Lineage (NCBI taxonomy): Eukaryota > Metazoa > Chordata > Mammalia > Rodentia > Sciuridae > Marmota > Marmota marmota. The sequence goes on from NW_026000241.1 coordinate 24,960,319, forward strand.
GTATGTTGACCCTGAAATCCATTGCATGTACTTCCAGTGGACCCCTAGGGCATATTTCCTAGAAACTAGGAGGTGGAAGAAAAATGCATCCAGGGAAATACTCTACCTTTCTCTCTGCTATGGCTCCCCCATGGCTCCACCTCCATAGTCGGACAAACCAACCTTGGCCCCTGTTGTTACCACTGTCCACCCATCTCCTGCAGGTGAAAGGGGCTTATCCACCACCCTAACTTCATCCCCTGTTTTCACCCAGCTGTTCTATCACTTGGGAGTTAAATTCTCTCTATTTAAAACATTTAGAGTGATTTTGCTGAATTGAACTGTGATTGGTATAGTCTTTCTCTGGATAACCAAAATAGAACCTAATATAATCTTTATTCTTCAGGCTCTTATTTTCTCTGGGGACTCCCAAAGGAGGATTTTGGTATGGTTTCAGACTCCCTCAACTGATGAAAAAGAAATGGAAGTAATGTCATGTTCGCTGAAGTTACATTTCCCTCTAGCAGCTATGTTGGCAGTGCAGACTTGCAGAAGGAAAAGGCTGAGTTCATTTGCAAGCCCTAGAAGCTCCCTTCTGCTTGTGAGGTAGAGAAAAGGAGAATTGGTGGGTTACAGTCAGACCTTTTAAGAAGCTCTGAAGTAGCATCCTGTTGCTTAAAGGAAAAGAACATTCTCATTTCTCAGGGTGTAAAACCATTCTTCTTTCAATATATTACAAATATCTAGGACAATTAGGACATGCTTAAGTGAGTAAACAGTTGTATTTGTGGACATACTATTTTTAGTTACTTCTCTTTCTAAGCAATTATGCAAGGCAATATAGTGTTCACCTTTCCCCCATAATGAATGCTGTAAATGGCATTCAGTTAAAAAAATTATATTTTAGTTACTGGAAACTGGAAACTGTAAGTCATTGTTGATGCAAAAGGTTCTCATAATTTGTGGATAACTAAGGAAAAATGGTCCTCAAAGACATTTATATAAAGTGTTTGGCATTTAGGGCTTGGATGGGAATAACCACTGATGATCACTTGGCTCTCATTTTCTTATGCTATCATACAGCCTTCTGGGCCACTCTTCAGGATCATCCCCTTTCTATCCCTCATTTTGTAATATACCTTTCTCCTTTTAGTCATCAGAAAATCCCTTTATAGCCCTTAAATATGAAATAGGTTAATGAAAATCAATTATAGTAGCTTACATTTAGACATAAAAACTTTGCTGGAAATATAAGATTATGGCTGTTTTTTGGTAATGCATTCTAAGGTTAATGGGTTTCTATACTTATGCTTAAGTGCTGGAATGCCTAATAATCCCTCATTGTAAGAGTCAGGAGTCTTAAAACTGAAAGTCTACTGTGGCATTTGTGATGGTGGCTCGCTAGTGTCTGAGCACAACATGCGTAGCCATGTGGGTCATGGGGTGGTGAGCTCTGGACAGGTGGCTCCCATTGGTAGCAGCAACTTGAACATTCAGAGGTCTGCACTGAGGGCTTTGTAAAGTGTAGCCAGGTGGGCTGGTAAGGTGGAGACCCCAAGATCATTCAGAAAAACAGGCTATTCAAGCACTACTCTCAGGAACTCTAGATCATGTCTGAGGGCCAGTTGGACCAGTTCATGAAAGCACTCTGGGACACCCTCCCAACCCCTTTGAGAATTACTGGCTACTAAGGCCATGGAAAAGAGATTCTTCGTTGCTTGAAGAACTAGAATTTCAAGGAATCAGAGGACCTAGACGTGAACAGTTAGAAAGTTGAAATTCCCTAGCCATTGAGTTGGTATCCTGAATAACTTGCCTGGCCCAGAAATTTAAGTCTTGAGAAAGTCTCTATAGTTGGAAACATTTGTCAGTCCCTGGTTAGTGAAATTAAATCTGGAAACCTCGGTCTTCAGGAAACTGTCAGCATGATCTGCTGCTCCTGCCTAAGTTCAGCCACTTCATAAGATCTTAGAGATATATGTGGAGACCTGGATAGAAGACCACATAGTTGATTGAAAGGCTGTATGCAGACACGAACCTCCCCTTTCCAGAGGGATTTGTGATTGCTAATGACATGGACAAGAAGCATTGCTCTTTGCTCTTTCTTTCTTTCTTTCTTTCTTTTAAATATTTTTTTTTAGTTACACATGGACACAATATCTTCATTTTGTTTATTTTTTATGTGGTTCTGAGGATCAAATCCAGTGCCTCACATTTGAGCTGAGCCACAACACCAGTCTGCTCTTTGCTGTTTCATTAAACCAAAGGGTTAAGCTGTCCCTCCATCATGGTTGTAAGCCATGAGACATCCAGCATACCTCACTCACCAGACACATGGGTGGAAGAAAAGAGGTTCTCTTCTATGACCAAATTCTATGTGATATCTCTTGCAGCAGAGACAGCACTATGAAAAAAAATATTGATGTTTGGAAGAAGTGGACCACCTTAAATTGGTGGCTTACAGCTACCAATCACCACTTTAGGAGCTGAGCAGTTAGTAGAGGGTATGGGGTGATTATTGTACATGTTCTCTAAACTGCGTGGAGGATGAAACAGTCATAGCATCTCCTGGAGAAAAGTAAAGAGTGCTCCTGAGCTTGCTGATGTATCTGCTAAATCACCAGGACTGAAGCAAGTGCCAAGAGTTACACAGTGGATGGTCAGGACTAGGGATGGGCAGTGGTTTACAGACTGGGCATGTGTTCCCCACCACAGGCATACCCAAATTCGACCTATCATGTTCCTTCCAAAGGACCTGGGAAAGTTACAGGCCATGCACCTAGAGTCATGTGTTAGAATATTAAATCATCAAAATACTGAAGGGTACTTTGTGGCTGTATTATTAAAAAAAAATCTTTAATGCTGTGGAGAGAATGTCAACATGATCTCCTGGTCCAGGGTAAATCTGCAGACCAGTGAAACCACAGATTAAACCCTGAAACTTCCACAGGGTTGGACACTGGTAGATAGACATCTTAGAGCCTGAAAGTCAGTTGGTCACTGGAATTGGTGGTACAGAAATAACTCGAACACTTAGAATTTAGAGTAATGAAAATTAAAAAAGGTGTTATGTGTGGTCCTCCTCTATCAACGAAAATGAAGTTATTTAGATTTAAAGATTGGTTTGCCTCCCTTCCTGAAGATGACCCTTTATTCCCACCTATTGAGAGATTTCATGCTTTGGATCCTTCATTCCCAAGGATGAATTTGTTAACTTAAACTATGGAAGGGAAGAAAAGTCAACTCTATATGGTTACTAAGAAGCCAAGGAGAGTGCTGCTGAATAACAGTGAAAAGAGGAAGAAGAAGGTTATTAACACACGGACACAAAAACCTGCTGTCAAAATAACAATGGTGAAGAATTCGATCATCTTCCAGTTGACACAGGAGAGATTGTATCCATTATATCCATTTCGTAATTCAAGAATTATTACTGTAATAATGGAATAATAATAATGTAATAATGAAGACATGGTTGACCCTGGAAAATCCATTTTTTTCTTTGTTTAGAAAATTCAAATAACAAAAAGTACAGTCTAACCGAGACCTGGCAAAAGGAAGCGTCATTCTTAAGTATAACCTGGATTCTGCAAATCCAGGTATGCTGCAGAGCCCCACTGTGTTGTACAGATGGCAGGGGAAAGGCCTGGATTCAAGAATGAACAGCTTCGTTATCTTTGGATGATGGTGCTGGAGAGAAGAAAGAAGAGATCATTCTGACCAATGACAGCACAGCCAGCTCTGGACTGCCAGAGGACCAGGGGGGTAAGGAGCTGAAGGGCAGAGGAAGCTGGCCTTCTGGAAGCCAGTCCAGGCTGTGACCCCACCACACCCAGTCCACTCTGGGGAGGATACCCGACACACCACTGGCCTGCTCTCTGATGGTCCTTTGAAAGAGACCAAATCCAGAACTTCTGAACCATGAAGTATGTGTTTTTAAAAACTGAAACCTGGTGAGCTGATGGAGCAGTCTGGGAGGATGGGTATGAAGAGCTTATGAAAAAGTAATTTTTAGCCCTTAGAAGTTGCTCATTGCACAGTGTTCTGTGGCAGAGTTGGGTCGAGCATGTCTATGGCTGTACCAGGCTTTCACCTTCAAGTGAAAGAAAGAAAACTGCTGCTCCTGAAGGTTCAGGACACTTTGTTAGCCTACATTGGTCTTAAAGTCCAGTCTCTCAAATTATTTATGGGAAGAATTTACAGCTCCTTACGAAATCTTGGGAACTGCCATCTGCTTTCAAAACAGTGTCGAGTTGCTGTCAGCAGTGGGATGGTAATGTGTGTGGGGTTTTTGTATCAGGGCCTCAGATGACTTCTGTGTTTTTGTACTGAGGACGAATAACTTTTCAGAGTAAGTGCTGTGTTGTGAGTTGGAATACCAATTATGGGGCTTTGTGTGCTTTTATTCAGTTTTTATTTCCAAGTGGGGTTGGGAATCTATTTCAAATGGTTTGAGTATCTTTGGAATGTTTAAATAAAGAGCTATTAGTGACAATGCAAAAAAAAAAAAAAAGGTGAACCAAACCAAAACAAAAATATCCAGCAACAACAAAAACTGAACATTGGTAACCATTCTGCAGGGCTTCCTGAGGTTGTTGGATACATAAAGAGACTTGTGGGTAGAATTTCTCTTTATTGATTAGTGTCTTCAGGGCATGTACCACATTTTTCCCTTTACTTTGTGTCTTGTTCCTTAGAAATGAGTATACTGTATGTTCAGTACAATTTTAATAAATGTGTGTTACCTTTGCTAGTTTCTTGATGTGGGTATAGAAGTATGCTAAAAGACAAGAGATGACATCTCTGATATCAGAATCATGTTTAGATATTGCTTTCCTGGACAGGTCATCAGGCTAGCACAACCTAAAGGCAACTTCTAGACTCAGAGTTTCCCAACTCTGTAATTTGGAGAAGATATAACCTGTTTGAGTTTTAGTGCTTTTGTTTATAAAATAGCAGGATGGAACAGTCAATGTTTCACTAGCTTTAATAACAAATTCAGTAATTACATACGAAAAATATCTTGTAAATTATAGAGTATAAAACACATATAATGAAGTTTTGTTAATTTGCAGAGAGAGAGACATGTGAGATAAAAGATTGGAAAAATGTCTTGGGCAATATGTACAAAATGTTTACAAATTCTTCAGACTCATATCCTTGTATTTCAGGATAGTCTGTGCCATCTTGGTTTTTTGTTTTGTTTTGTTTTGTGGGGGGATACAGGGATTAGACTCAGGGACACTCAACCACTGAGCCAAATCCCTGGACCTATTTTGTATTTTATTTAGAGACAGTATTTTATTTAGAGTTGCTTAGTGCCTTGCTTTTGATGAGGCTGGCTTTGAACTCAAGATCCTCCAGTCTCAGTCTTCTGAGTCTTTGGGATTAGAGGTATGCACCACTGCACCCAGCTGCATCTCGTTTTGACTTAATGAATTCATTGCTGGTGTGCATCCACTTCTACCATGACTTGTGCCACTCATGACAACTAACATATAATTATGACTAAGATCCAGGAAAGGAAGAAATTATAAATTTCTCTTCTCATGGAAAATGTCTTTTTCAATATCCATCTACTTGAAGTCCATCGAGCTGATTATCATTCTCCTGAGCCCTAAAAGTGAATACACCATAAAGATGAAAAATGTCCATGAAAGAAAAATTTTTTAAGATCATTAAGAAAGGAAATATGTTATAAACTATATTAAGAAAAAAAATAATGTACCATCTTGTTAGGTAATAGTTTTTAATGCTGGTGTATGTTATTTTTTTTTTCTTTCAAAGTTAAATTGACAAGCTTTGAACTCAAGGCTTAGTCACCTGAGAAAGCAGTTCAAATGTTCATGATGCAGAATGCAGAGAGAACCTTGGAATTATGAGTATTGTTAATGTGAGAGGACTCTTCATGTCTTACAGATGGATAAATATCAGTAGCAGTAGTAATAGTAGCACAATTATTAGTAGATGTATTATCTATTACTAAGAATAATAATTACATATTTATTGTATCTTTGGTATACAAGTCATTGCTTTTATATATAAATAAATATATATATATATATATATATNATATATATATATATATATATATATATATATATATATATATATATATATAAATACATTGCTTTTATATATAAATACAGATTACATAAGGAAACTTTTAATCTGCTACTTGGCAGTTTACTCTATACCTGGACCAATACATTGGATAAATTGTTGAGTAAGCAATTCATGTGAAGACTGAATTTCTCCTATAACAAACTCATCTGGCCAAGTTTATGAGGATATTAAAGTAGAGCCTCATATAAGTCACACTTTCTGAATTTTAATTTTGACTGAGAAATGAAAGTAATAACAACTGACCTGCATATTAGTTCACCATGTACCGAGACATCAGTGGGATCTGATCATAATCACTGCTCTGAGGATTAAATGAGATTCTATTTCAAATCTGCTAGCCCTGTGGAATCACATAGTAGCTGTGTGGTACATGCTTGTTTTGTTTATTGCCATGAAACTCACTCAGATGACTGCTCTTCCTCCTAAAAATAACCCTCAACAGTCTTGAGTTTCAATTATATATGACCACTTCATTGTGGTAATAAATGAGAATATAGACAGCTATGTTCTGCATAATAATCCAGCTAGAATCCCAACTCTGAATGCTAGACCAGCACCTGTCAAGGACATTGTTACCCTGCTGGGGAACACATGCAATTAGAAAATTCTAGAAAAACTTTTACTCCTTATTGCTTCAATCTCAAATCTTCATCTGAGTCTTACCTTGCTGATTGAGCTTAACTTTGAGAGGCAAATCTCCAAGGCCTTTATTTGGGATAAGGTCCCTACTGGCATGTCTGTGTTCCCTGTATTCTGGAGTACTACTTTGTTCTTTTGACCTATGGCGGGTAGGTGTAGGTAGATGCATCTGCCACTAGAGACTCCCTTAAACTACCCTATCTTATCAGCCTCATGGGAGAGTAGAGAAAGTGTACAAATCAAATACTTCTTAAAAAAAGAAAAGAGAGAATGGTAGTTACATTTTGTTCTGTTTAGAATACCTTTATTTCTCCTTCATATACAGCAAAACACAGTGTTCCATTCTTTTTCATGGCAGCCCTGTTTTGTAAACTTGATACTATACTACATTTTATTTGTATCTTATAATAGAGTCTCTTCTTTTGGGGGGCGGGTCAAAGTATGTGTATGTTAGTGGAGAAAGGAAGAGTGAAGTATTTTATTGCAGAAATCGACAGAATTACCCAAAAAAGTAGGTATTATTATTATTATTATGGGTATTCTTATGGAGAATAAGAACTTTTTTATTTAGAAATGGATCCCTAAATATGCCAAAAATGATTGAAATGTGAACAAAAGTGAACTGAAATTTTGTTTTAGTTTAGACATAGCCTGTGCAGATTTTGTGGTTACCAATGTCCCAGGAAATGAGTGGGTAAATACCTAAATAAGTACCTAAATAATTATGCCTGCAAAACTGGGAGCTCTTCTGGGGTCCAAGCTGTGGGCATGTGAGTAAATGAAATGCTCCATGCCTGGAAGCATGTGCACATATTGTGTATGGCAGGAGGGAAGGGGATGGTGGGAGGAAGCTCATTTATAGGCCAAGCTGTGTGGGCAGAGCCATTTTGAGGAAACTCCCATAACATTCACCAGCTGCAGAACTCTGTGTATTTGTGAGGGGCCAAATTTACACTCTGTTAAAACAAGCTTAATGGGATCCACCAGAGCTAGTTTTCAAATGAAGCCCACTCCCACATCAGCCATCCGAACCAACCAAATGCAAAAGGGAGGAAAAAGGTTTCTGAAGGTAATACCCAGGTTAAACTCATGCCCAGGAATCGTGTGGCCAGTGCATTGAACAAGGAAGATTCAAAAGATCAGAAAAATGCATTTTTTTTTTCTCATTCACTCTTTAAAAGTTACTTGATGGGAGTGGTCCTTGCTCCAGTTATGGATGGAAACAGTCAAAACTTACGGAAAAAAAAACTCTAGAATTTTTCTAGACATTCTTAGGTAGTAGAATTTCATGGTCATATTAAGCCACAGTCGTGATTGCATTTTAGCAACTGAAAATGATCTGTTCTAAACAATAATCAAATACAGAACTTGATTGAATGTTAGATATCTTCCCTCCCTGTCACTCAGACTGAGGTGAAGTGTACAGTCTTTCTCTTTCTAACTATATCTTCTTTTGCATTTATAGCTACAGATTCTGATCCTACCACTAGCTGGGGTAGATGAGAAGGGAGGGAAGGATGGAGAACATTCACCTGACTGCCAGAGTCCAAGGTTAGCCTTGAGCTCCCTGACCCTGTAGGCTGTGTAAATTTGACTCTTCACATTGGTACTCTGCTGGATTCTTAGGAGACTCCCTCTCTGAGGCTCCCTGACACTCATTCTCTTGATTATTTAGTGGGATCTCTCCTGCTGGCTATTCCTTGGCTCTGTTCAACTTCTGCCTTCTCATAGGTCAGTACCTATTCCTATTGCTGTAAACTTTCTTTCCCTGCCAGGTCACTTTCTTGGGTAATTCTGTTGATTTCTGTCTCCTGGGTATTGTCATACTCCCAGTATGCAAAAAACTGAGTGTTAAATTCACCACAATATAGCAAGGTGAAGATAGAAATAGGTAAAACCAAGGATAGGACAAAAAAGGGCAGTAGCAAAGCAAAGAGGTGAGATAATACAGAAAGATGGTGGAGAGTACCAGGGCTTTTCCCCTCTAAGTTTGTTCCCTTCATAAGTGGTGTGAGCTCCTTTCATTATGATCAGCTGTTGTTCTTGACATGTGGCTTAGTTGTTGTGAGTAAAGGAAGATGGAGATAGGAAGAGCCTTTCTGAAACTCAAAAGGGTCCAGACCTGTTTCTTTCTTCCTTTTCCCTGAGTCACGGGGACAAAGGAGCCCAATGTGGGACAGAGGTCAAAAAAGGAAGGAAGGTTCCCAAGTGGCCTAGTAGCACAGAACCCTGTAAAAGAACGCACAGAGCACAGGACAGACTAGAAGGAAAAACAAATTGGATATAAAATTATAAACACATTCTCCTGAAACCCAGAAGAAGGAGAGGCAGAAGACAGGGAAATAACTAGAAGAGTTAAATCACCAAGATCCTCATCTCTGAATTCTCTGGAGTGGAATAGCCTGTCCTTCCTCCTGGTGACTTCTCCTAGCTAATCAGTTGTCTTCCCTGTTTTCTCTTGGTCACTACCTGAATTTGGGATGGTGGCCACTGGGGTATACCTCTTGGGTGGAGGCTTTAAATGAGATCTAGTTTTCTGAAAAATTATCTGGAGAATGAAAGGGGGAATACTAAGTGGGCAGATGGGAAAAGAAGGCACTAAAAGAAAAATACAAGGTTCTCAATATCAAGATTCTTTTTAATACCATTTCAACCTTATATTCTCTTATGGCATTCCTTGTCTGATCCCTATTAGGCACATCTCATCAATGAATGGGGAGGCCGGATTAGTTGTCAGATGCAACCCTTAGTCTAGCTGCCATGATTTCCTTAGCCTTCAGTCCTAGTCGTCTGCTGTCCAATTTCAAGGACACATTTAAAGCCTTCCCAGGATTAAGTTCAAATCCCTCACAATGCATGGAGTTAGTAAGTTCCACAGCCCCTTCCTAATTGGGAAGTTGTAAATTTCGGATCACCTCTCTCCCCCAAAGAAATCTTCCCAAATCTATTCTCTCCTTTTATAACCTCTTTCTGGGTCAGCTATCTGGCTGGTCCTCACTCAAGGAAAGTGCTGTTCATTTCTTTCATGCCTAGAGCTGAATTACATTATCATTACATTGCTGCCTTAAGATTTCCCAGTTCCTGACTTTGCCTTGGCCATGAAAAACTACCTTAGTACAGGTGGGTGGCAGTCTATCTAACCCCAGTAAAACACACAGCACAGCAAAACTTTCTCAGACTCTAATACTTTCTATCCAGTGGATATGATTTATGTCTTCTTATTTCGGTGGCATGTAGCAAAGTAAATCAATCGTCCTCCCTTCCCAAGATAGATGCCACTACTAATAAGGTGGCCTCGGATCTATTTCTAAACACCAAAGAGTCTTGACTTCATTGCTTTTTCTAGTTTCTCCCACAGAGAAATCAGCTCATTATCCATCATAACGGGGGCAGCACTGAAGGCCCCAGAGAGTCCTCAGAACATCCACCTTCCTGCCAGCACTAAATTTACTCTAGAAGGACTTTTTTCTTTTAGCAATTTAGCAATTGCATGAGTGTTCAGGGGTTTCTTTGTTGAGATATATATATATATATATATATATATTTTTTTTTTTTTTTTTTTTTTTTTTGGAAAAA